>NC_090821.1:43529214-43829214 GCF_000390325.3 Nicotiana tomentosiformis | reverse complement strand
GTGTCTCGAAGCCGAGGCCAAGAAATTGGCTTATCCAGAGGATGACGAAGGCTCCGAGGTTTCGAGCAGATCCGAGGCTGGCTCCGGTGAAGACCATGCCATTTAAGTGTCTTGTACATTTTTCTTTATTTTTTGTATATTTGTACTTTTATATTTTTGTCAAGGCCGTTTGGCCTTTGTAAAAACTTTATGTATATATAATACAAGGCTTGTTTTTCCCTTCGACAATCTCTGAGTTTTTTTGTGTACTTTGCTTAATTATTTATATTTGCAAAGATCGAAATGCCTTAATATGAAATAGTTAGGTCATGTTCGGAGGTTCGAACAGGCCTTGCCTTCGACATTATTTTGTTTAAGGCATCGTGGGGGTTTGGTATGCCCGGAAACTTTTCCCCAAAGTACTTATAATATTTCAGATTATAGTCTGTCAAGGGTAGCCTTCAGAACCGGTTAAGAAATTTTGAAGGCCTTATTTTTTGTTACGGGTCTCGGACGTCTCCGAGCCATTTTAATATAGTCGTAGCCTTTTTAGTTCGGGTGTTTCCTAGTGGGCTTGTCACCTCGAGTTATCTGGGCTTGCCTAAGATAACAGTCCCCGAATAGGGATGGCCGTAGCCTTTAAGGTTCGAGCATTGCCTAATAGGTTTTGTGCCCCTGGGCTCCCTTAGCTAGAGCATTTCGAGTTTGGTTTTGGACGGCAGTCCCCAATTAGGAGCAATCATTTGAAACTGGATAAAGGAGGCCCTTGGGCTCGATACCTGTAGGGGATCAAATGTAGGAAATTCCTTAAGAGGAAAGAAAAAGGGAAATTTTTAAGGGACAAGATATTTATCCGCAAGGTAGAGACTTCTTAGTATTCTTATGGGTAATAGTTACACATGTGTACAAGCTTTGTGCCATGGCTCAAGCAGTCTATGCGGGCATAGTTCATTTGATCATTTGGCCCAACTCTCGCTGCTTTTGGGCGGCCATCCGGACAAGGGCAGCTTCGTGCCTTTTATCTAATATAACCAGGCTTGTATTCATGGACTCGTCGTTTGATTCCTTAGTTGCATATCGAAACCTGAGACTTGATTCTCCGACTTCGACCGATATTAGAGCTTCGGCGCCATAAACCAGTGAGAACGGGGTGGCCTCATAACTGGACTTCGAGGTCGTACGGTATGCCCATAAGACTTCGGGCAGAATTTCCTTCCATTTTCCTTTGGCGTCAGTTAACCTCTTTTTGAGGTTCTAGAGTATGGTTTTGTTGGTTGATTCTGCTTGTTCGTTCCCACTAAGGTGATAAGGCGTTGATAGGATCCTTTTGATCTTGTGGCCTTCGAGAAACTTGCTTACTTTGCTGCAGATGAATTGTTTCCCGTTGTCGCACACGATCTCGGTGGGCATTTCGAATTGGCATATGATATGGTCCCAAATGAAGTCAATGACCTCTTTCTCCCTGACCTTCTCGTATGCATAGGCTTCCACCCACAAAGAAAAATAGTCAGTCATAAATAATATAAATTGAACCTTACAGGGTGGCCATGGAAGGGGGCCAACGATGTCCATTCCCCACTTCATGAACGGCCATGGTGACAGAACTGAATGCAGCAGCTCTCCGAGTTGATGAATCATCATAGCATGTATTTGACATTCTTCACATTTTCGTATGAACTCCTTCGCGTATTTTTCCATATCGATCCAGTAGTAGCCGACTCTGGTTACTTTTTGAACCAATGATTCGGTGCCTGAATGATTTCCACAGGTGCCTTCGTGGATTTCCCTCAGAACGTACTCGGTGTCTCCTGGTCTTAGACATATCGCGAGTGGGCCATCGAATGTTCTTATGAACAAGGTTCCTTCTTCAGACAAAGTAAACTGGGCTGCCTTCGTACGCAGGGTCTACGATTCTTTCGGATCTAAGGGCTGTTTTACGATCTTCAGATATTCTATATATTTGTTTCTCCAGTCCTAAGTCAAGCTCGTTGAGTTAATCTCGACATGGACTTCTTCCACTACCAATCTCATAAGTTGTACGACTGCCCCCGAGTTGAACTTGTTGTCCTCGGCCGATGATACTAAGTTAGCAGGGGCATCGGCCTCACTATTTTGATCCTGAGGTTTGTGTTGCAAAGTCCATTCTTTGAATCGATGTAATATTACCTGCAAATTATCCAGGTACCTTTGCATTCGTTCATCCCTGACCTCGAATGTCCCATTAACATGGTTCACTACGAGGAGGGAGTCTCACTTGGCTTCGATCACCTCTTCCCCAAGCTTTTGGCTAGATCGAGACCTGTAATCATGGACTCATATTCGGGCTCATTGTTAGTCAATTTCACAGACCTAATAGATTGTCTAACTACATTTCATGTTGGTGGCTTCAACAGGATGCCGAGTCCAGACCCTTTTGCGTTCGAGGCGCTGTCCGTAAAAAGGGTCCAGATCCCCGAAGACGTCCCCGAGTTTACCAACAACTCTCTTTTGACCTCGGGTATTAAGGCCAAAGTAAAGTCGGACATGAAGTCCGACAATATTTGAGATTTAATGGCGGTCCGAGGTCGATATGCAATATTGTACCGGCTGATCTCCACGGCCCATTTGGCCAATCGTCCTGAGAGCTCGGGTTTATGCATTTATTTTGCAATGGGTAAGTAGTCACAACACATATAGGATGACATTGAAAATATGGTTTCAACTTCCTAGAGGCGCTTAGAAAAGCAAGCGCCAACTTTTCTAGATGAGGGTACCTAGTTTCGATCTCACCTAGAGTCCTGCTAACATAGTAAATTGGAAATTGCGTACCTTACTCTTCTCGGACCAAGATTATCACGATCCAAAATTCTAACCTGTCGTGATGGCACCTATCGTGATACTAGAAAAGCCGACATTTATGAAACAACCCCAACACTTAATAGAAAACGTATTTAAAATAGTTTAAATGATAACAACTTCTCATATACAGGTTAGAAAATCACAAAATACAAATCGAATATTCCCAACATTGGGGTGTCGCTGAGTACATGAGCATCTATACATCACAAGTCTGGAAAACACTGTCTAACATAGTCGAAAACGAAATACAATAAGTGGAAAGAAAGGGAAGGAGAAACAAGGTCTGTGAAACGCCGACAGCTACCTCGAAATCTCTAGAAGACCAAATGTGCGCGGAAATCAATACTCGCTGTGTCTGGGAACACTTGGATCTCCACACGAAGTGCAAGGTGTAGTATGAGCACAACCAACTTAGCAAGTAACAGTACTAAATAAAGAACTGAAAGTGGTGACGAGCTTTACAGTTATAGTTCAATTACAGTGATCTTAACGTGGAAGGTAGGCATGCTTTCAAGTTCGACAATTAAGGCCAAAACAGTAATTTCATGTCAAGTTCAACTAAAACAGAGTGCAATATATTTCAGAAATTATCAAGACAGTGATACAGGGCAGCTAAGTGCAATAAATATGAAATCAAATGCATCTTCTCAGGACTACAGTCACTCAGTCCTCCCATTCACTCAGCACTAAGCACTCGGCACTCGCACGCAATAGGTACCTACGCTCACTAGGGTGTGTGCAGACTCCGAAGGGGCTCCTTCGGTCCAAGCATTAATATCCACACTGACAACTCACGTGCTGCACGGACAACTCACTTTCTGTAATATAATATCTGGATCTGCACGGACAACTCACGTGCTATAGTATAATATTTGGATCTACACGGACTACTCACGTGTCATAGTATAACACCTCACAATCATGCCCTCTGCCTCACTCAGTCATCAACCTCTTCAGTTAATCGGGCTCTCATAAATCATATTAAGCAGCACAGACAGCAATGATATGATGCATAAAAAATGAACTATAGAGATTGAGATGTGATGTACAAATAAACTGTGACTGAGCACAAACAACAATTTAGCAGATAACTCAACATGTACACGACCTCTATGGGTCTCTACAATGCCTACACGTAGTCTAAACATGATATGTGGTTCAATTTCTCTAATACATGGAGAATGTACATGTAACAACAAAATATACAACTACATGGTTCTACGGAATTTGACCAAGTCGCAACTCTTACGGTACACGCCCACACGCCCGTCACCTAGCATGTGCGTCACCTCAAAACCAAACACATGACACGTAATATATGGTTTCGTACCCTCAGAACCAAATTTAGAACTATTACTTACCTCAATCTGACTAGATCTCTAATCCAATATACCATTACCTCGCGAAACGGCCTCCGAATGTCGCGAATCTAGCCATAAACAATGCGATATAATCAATACGGTCTAAAGGAATTAACTCCATAAGAAAATGCTAAGTTATTAATAAAAATCAAAAATCGGCTCAAACGATGACCCCTGGGACCACGTCTTGAAGTTCGATAAAAGTGACAAAACCCGAAAGCCTAATCAACCATGAGTTTAACCACACCAAATTTATCAAAATCCGACACCAAATCGTCACCCAAATTCCGAAATCAATCTCTCCAAATCCCTAGCCTCCAACTCCCAATCTACACCTTAAATACACACCAACTAGGTGGGAAAATCAATGAAAAAGTAATATTATTGATCAAAAATAAGCACAAGGGACTTACCTCAAGAAGCCCCTCGAAAACCCTCTCAAAAATGGCGTAACTGTGCTTGAAATGTTTGAAATGAAGCCAAAATCACGAACCCTTGTTTTAATAATCTGCCAAGGCTTTTCGCACCTGCATCCATATATCTGCATCTGAGGAACCGATTCTGCGGTAAATCCTCCACTTTTGCGAAAATCACTTAAGACTCCCAGGCCCGTATCTGTGCACCAGGTTCCGCACCAGCAAACGTGTTTCTGCGACCTTCTACCCGCTTCTGAGAAAATAGGCCTCACTCTCAACTCCATATCTGCGGAGCCTCGCTCGCACCTGCGGGCTCGCAAATGCGGTAAATCCCTCACACCTGCGCCCTGCCCAGGCCAGCCCAGCTCTGCTTCTGTGTAAACAAAGCCGCATTTACGACATCACAGGTGCGGAAATGACCTCGCACCTGCGACCATAACTTACCTCCTCCTTGGCTGCTTCTGCGGTTCGCTCTCGCTTCTAGGAGATCGCACCTTCTATCCGCACTCTGTAGGTGTGATTACACCATAAGCAGGTGAGCTTCAACACTTCCCTCAAACTTCAAATCAATCTGTTAACCATCCGAAATCAACTCGAGGCCCCTCCGGGCCTCAACCAAACATTTCATCAAGTCCCAAAACATCATACGAACTTAGTCGGAGCCTCAAATCACATCAAACAACCTCAAAAATACGAATCACACATAGATTCAAGTCTAATGAACTTCGAACTTCTAATTTCTACCAAAGATGCCGAAACCTATCAAATCACGTCCGATTGACCCCAAATTTTGCACACAAGTCAAAAAAGACTTTACGGACCTACTCCAACTTCCGAAATCAGAATCCGACCCCGATATCAAAAAGTCCACTCCTTGTCAAATTTCTCAAAAATTCAACTTCCGTCCTTTCAGGCCTAATACCACTACGGAACTCTAAATTATAATTCGGATACGCTCCTAAGTCCAAAATCACCTAACGGAGCTAACAGAACTATCAAAACTTCGTTCCGGAGTTGTTTACTCAAAGATCAATATCCGGTCAATCATTTCAACTTAAGCTTTCAACCTTGAGACTAAGTGTCTCATTTTATTCTGAAATCTCACTGGACCCGAACCGACTACCCCGACAAGTGACATAAAAACTATGAGGTAAAAAATGAGCAGTGAATGGGGAAACGGGGCTACAACTCTCAAAACTATTGGTCGGGTCGTTGCATCATCCTCCTCGTAAACAAACGTTCATCCTCGAACGGGTCTAGAAACATACCTGGAGCCTCAAATAGGTGTGGATATCTACTCTGCATCTCTTGCTCGCTCTCCCAAGTAGCCTCCTCAACTAGCTGACCTCTCCACTGCACCTTTATTGAAGTTATGTCCTTTGACCTCAACTTTCGAACCTGCCGAGCCAAAATGGCCACCGGTTTCTAATCATATGTCATATCACCATCCAATAGAACTATGCTGAAATCCGAAACATGAGACGAATTGCCAACATACTTCCGAAGCATAAAAACATGAAATACTAGATGCACACTCGACAAACTAGGTGGCAAGGCAATCTTGTAAGCCACCTCCCCAATCCTCTGTAGTACCTCAACAACAACAACAACAACAACAAAAACAACAACGAACCAATGAAATCCCACTAGCGGGGTCTGGGGAAGGTAGTGTGTACGCAGACCTTACCCCTTCTCCGAGGGAGTAAGGAGGCTATTTACGAAAGACTCTTATCTCAAGTAGACGAAATGAGACAATATCAGTATCACCAATAGAAACCATAGGAAAAATAATATCATGGAAATGAAAAAGTAGATGCAAAAAAACACGATAGACAGTACATAGACCCGGCACTATGGAAAACAATAGAGTAGTACGACACAACATTGCCACTAGCTGACATTGACAAAAACCCTACCAGACTAGCCTCACAAAGGTACGAAGTAAGGGAGACTCAACTACCTCCTAACCTACAACCCTAATACTAGACCTCCACAACTTCCTATCAAGAGCTATGTCCTCGAAAATCTGAAGCCTCGTCATGTCCTGCTTGATCACCTCTCCCCAATACTTCTTAGGTCGTCCTCTACCTATTCCCGTACCCTCCAAAGCCAGCCGCTCACACCTCCTTACCTGAGCATCTAGGCTTCCCGTTTGTATGTGTCTGGACCATCTAAGCCTTGCTTCCAGCATCTTGTCATCAATGGGAGCCATGCCCACCTTCTCCCAAATATCTTCATTCCTAATCTTATCCATTCTAGTGTGTCCTCACATCCACCTCAACATCCTCATTTCTGCTACTTTCATCTTCTGGATATGTGAGTTCTTAACAGGCCAACGCTTACCCCCATACATCATGGCCGGTCTAACCACCGCTTTGTAAAACTTACCTTTGAGTATCGGTGGCACTCTCCTATCACACAAGACTCTAGATGCTAACCTCCACTTCATCCACCCCACCCCAATACGGTGTGTGAGATCCTCGTCAAAATCCCCTCCCCTCTGGATAACCGACCCAATGTACTTGAAATTGCCACTACTTGGTATGACATGTGATTCAAGCCTTACTTCCACGCCCACTTCCCACGGCTCAATGCTGAACTTACACTCCAGTTATTCCGTCTTCGTCCTGCTCGGCTTGAAACCCTTAGACTCAAGGGCCTGTCTCCAGACCTCCAACCTCTCGTTAACACTGGTTCGTGACTCATCAATCAGCACTATGTCATCGGCGAATAACATACACCATGGCACCTCCCCTTGAATATGGTGTGTTAACGCGTCCATCACCAGGGCAATGTCTGAAGTGCCTCAAATGGCCCAATATACTGAGGGCTCAACTTGCCCTTCTTCCCGAACCTCATAACACCCTTCATAGGTAAACCCTTGATTAGTACCTTCACCTCAACCATGTAAGCAATATCAAGGACCTTCCTGTCAGCATAACTCTTCTATCTATATTGCGCCGTGCGAAGCCGCTCGTGAATCATCTTAACCTTGTCCAAAGCATCCTGGACCAAGTAAGTACCCAATAGACTAGCATCTTCCGGCTCAAACCAACCCACCGGAGATCTACAGCGTCTCCTATACAAAGCCTCATACGGATCCATCTGACTGCTTGACAGGTAGTTGTTGATGTAGGCAAACTCCGCGAGTGGTAGAAGCGGATCCCGAGAAACCCCAAAATCTATGACACAAGCGCATAGCATATCCTCCAATATCTAAATGGTGTGCTCGAACTGTCTGTCCGTCTGAGGGTAAAATGTGATGCTCAACTCAACCTGGGTACCAAACTCTAGCTGCACGGCTCTCCAAAACTGCGTGCCCCGATCTAAAATGATGGACACTGGCACGTCGTGGAGGCGAACAATCTCTCGGATGTAAATCTCAACCAACCGCTCCAAAGCATTAGTCCTAACTGGAATGAAGTGTGCGGACTTGGTCAGCCGATCCACAATCACCCAAATAGCATCGAACTTCCTCGAAGTCCGTGGGAACCCAACTACAAAATCCATAGTAATCCGCTCCTATTTCCACTATAGAATCTCTAACCTCTGAAGCAATCTGCCATGCCTCTGATACTCATACTTTACCTGCTGACAGTTGAGGCACCGAGTTACAAACCCCAATATATCCCTCTTCATTCTTCTCCACCAATAATGCTGCCTCAGGTCCTGGTATATCTTCGCGGCACCCGAATGAATGGAATACCACGAACTATGGGCCTCCTCAAGAATCAACTCACGTAGCCCATCCACATTAGGCACACAAATCCGACCCTGCATCCTCAATACCCTATCATCCCCAATAATAACATCTTTGGCATCACCATAATGAACTATTTCCTTAAGGACAAGCAAATGGGGGTCATCATACTGGCACTCTCTAATGCTATCATATAAAGAAGACCGAGAAACCACACAAGTCAAAACTCTGCTCGGCTCGGAAACATCCAATCTGACAAACTGGTTGGCCAAGGCCTGAACATCAAAGGCTAAAGGCCTCTCTCTTACTGGTAGATACTCCCTGAACTCTTCGCCTTGCGACTCAAGGCATCAGCCACCACATTGGCCTTTCTGGGATGATATAGGATAGTGATGTCATAATCCTTAAGCAACTCCAACCATCTCCGCTGCCACAAGTTAAGATTCTTCTGTTTCAATAGATGTTGTAGACTCCGGTGATTGGTGAAAACCTCACTAGGGACACCATACAAATAGTGCCGCCAAATCTTCAAGGCATGAATAATAGTTGCTAACACGAGGTCGTGTACAGGATAATGTTTCTCATGCACCTTCAGTTGTCTAGAGGTGTAGGCAATCATCCTACCATCCTGCATCAACACCATGCCGAAACTAATGTGTGACTTATCACAATATACCGTATAGGACCCCGAACCAGTAAGAAACACCAACACTGGGGCTATAGACAAAACAGTCTTGGTCATGCCGGTCCACCTAAACGGAGCACCCTTCTGGGTCAATCTGGTCATAGGTGCTGCAACAGACGAGAAACCCTCTACAAATCGACGGTAATACCCCGCCAAGCCAAGTAAACTCCGGATCTCTATAGCTGAGAAGGGTCTGGGCCAACTCTGTACTGCTTCAATCTTCTTCGGATCTACCTTGATCCCCTCACTCGATACCACATGTCCTAAAAATGCCACTGAATCTAACCAGAAATAACACTTCAAAAATTTTGCATACAACTTCTCTTCTCTCAAGGTCTGGAGCACAGTCCTCAGGTGCTACTCATGATTCTCCCGGTTCCGGGGTACACCAGAATATCTTCAATAAACACGATGATGAAGGAGTTAAGATAGGGCTGAAATACAAAGTTTATCAAGTGCATGAAAGTTGTTGGGGCATTGGTCAGCCCAAAAAACATCACAAGAAACTTGTAATGACCATACCGAGTCCGAAAAGTAGTCTTCGGGACATCTGGCTACCGAATCTTCAACTGATGATAGCCTGAACGCAAGTCAATCTTAGAAAACACCCTGGCACCCTCAAGCTGATCAAATAGGTCATCAATACGTGGCAATGGATACCTATTCTTAGTTGTAACCTTGTTCAACTGGCGATAATCAATACACATTCACATAGAACCATCCTTCTTCTTTACAAACAAGATAGAAGCACCCCAAGGCGACACACTGGCCTAATAAACCCCTTATTAAGGAGTTCCTAAAGTTTCTCCTTCAATTCCTTCAACTCAGCTGGCGCCATACGATACAGAGGGAGAGAAATGGGCTGAGTTCCCGGTGCCAAGTCAATACCAAAATCAATATCCATGTCGGGCGGAATACCCGGCAGGTCTGCAGGAAACACATCTGGAAAATCTGGCACCACTAGGACAAAATCAATAGCAAGAGTATCAGCTCCAACATCCCTCACAAAGGCCAAATAAGATAAACAACCCTTCCCAACCATCCTCCCAGCCTTCAAATATGAAATCACTCTGCTAGGAACATAGTCAAGAGAACCTTTCCACTCGATCCTTGGCAACCTCGGTATCGCCAACGTCACGGTCTTAGCGTGACAATTTAGAATAGCATAACATGGAGACAAACAATCCATACCCAAGATCACATTGAAGTCCACCATACTAAGAAATAAGAGATCAGCTCTAGTCTACAGTCCCCCAATAGACACCACACACGACTAATGTACATGGTCCACAACAATAGTATTGTCCTCTGTGTAGATACACGAACAGATGAAACTAAGGACTCACGGGTCATATCCAGATAATGAGCAAAATACGATGATACATATGAATACCTGGAACCAGGGTCAAACAATGCAGAGGCATCCCTATGTCATACTGAGACAATACTTGTGATCACTGCATCAGAGGTAACAACATCTAGTCTGGAAGGGATAAAATAGAATCGGGACTGACCGCCCTCTGTTCGGCCTCCCCCTCTAAGGCGACCTCTAGCTGCTTGGGCCCCACCCCGAGCTAGCTGAGTGGGTGGCGTAACTGCTGGTCCTGGTGCCATCAACCGAGAACTCTGCTGTGGAGCCCCACTCAACAACCTAGGGCAATCTCTCTTGATATGACCAAAGTCTCCGCACTTGAAACAACCCCTCATGTGATAGAACTGTTGCTCCGGATAATCCGAGGAACTACCAGTAGAAGCCTGACCGGACGAGGCATCTTGAGAACTCTATGTTGGTAGTGCACTGAATGAAGACTGGCCTGAATGAGCACTATAAGAAATGTGTCGAGCTGATGCGCCACGATGAACTGGACGAGTAGTCTGAGCGGGCCTACAAGGATGACCCCTGTTATGGTAGAACTGCCCCCCAAAAAGTACACCACCGAAACCGTCTGAACCTCCAGGCCTCTTAGCCTCCCTCTCACCCCGCTCCTGGCTACAAACCATCTCTATATGCCGAGCAATGTCAACCACCTCGTCAATAGTGGCACCAGATACCCTCTCCCTAGCCATAAGAAACTACAGCTGATACGTGAGGCCATCAATGAACCTCATGATCCTCTCTCTATCAGTGGGAACCAACCAAACTACGTGACGAGCTAACTTAGAAAACCTCATATCGTACTGGGTCACAGACATGTCATCCTATTGAAGCTGCTAAAACTGTCTGCGCAGCTCTTCCTTGTGGGATTGCGGCATGAACTTCTCCAAGAAGAGGACGAAGAACTCCTGCCATGTAAGTGGTGATGCACCGACCGGCCTGCGCCTCTCATAAGCATCCCAACATCTGAAGGCACCCCTATAAAATTGGAAAGTAGTGAACGAGACCTTACTGGTCTCCAGAATACATTGTCCAAGAAGCCTTGAGCATCCTATGACTCAACTCCGCTAAATGATGGAGGACGAAGCCTCTCAAGTCTCATCTGCTTATCATATGTCATAACTGGGACCTCCGAAACCTGAGCAGCTGCAATCGGCTGGGCTGGTGGTGCCTCCAGTGTCTGAAGTCCCTGCATTGCCTACTCTAGAGTACGTGAAGCGGGGGAATGAGTACCTCCCCCGGCCTGAGAAGTGGCTGATGCGGCTTGAGCCGAAACTACCTGAGCAAGACCAATGCAGACTGTCCGTATCTGGGCCAAAGTCTCCTGAAGGCCTGGGATCACAATGGGCATAGCAGGTGCCTGAGTTGGCCCCACTGGCTCAACCGCAACTGGAACCTGCTCCGGAGAATGAGCAACTGGTGGATCTGTAGGTGCTGCTCTAGCTGTTGTATGAGTTGTACCTCTTCCCCTACCATGACCCTTATCGCGACCTCGGCCTCTCGTGGCCCTAGATAGTGGCACTGGTGGTTGTCCATCCTGTCCGATAGCACATGTTCTCATTGTCTGTGAGAGAATAGAATACAGAAGTTTAGTTACCGGAAATAACAAATCTGCATGACAAGAATACAAGAATGTGAAATTTCCTATGGGTTCAGCAACCTCTCAAAGATAAGTACAGACGTCTTCGTACCAATCCGCAAGACTCTACTAAACCTACTCATGACTTATGAGACCTATGTAAACTAGGACATGCTACCAACTTGTCACGACCCAAAATCCTAACCTGTCGTGATGGCACCTATCGAGATACTAGGCAAGCCGACATTTATAAAACAATCCCAACACTTAACAGAAAATGGATTTAAAATAGTTTAAATGATAATAACTTCACATACATCACAAGTTTGGAGTATCCCAAAATATAACGCAAAAATTCCCAACATTGGGGTGTCAGTGAGTACATGAGTATCTATACATAACAAGTCTGGAAAACACTGTCTAACATAGTCGGAAACCTAATACAATAAGTGGAAAGATAGGGGAGGAAAACAAGGTCTGCGAAATGCCGACAGCTACCTCGAAATCTCTAAAAGACCAACTGTGCACGGAAACCAACACCCACTATGTCCGGAAATACCTGGATCTGCACACGAAGTGCAGGGTGTAGTATGAGTATAACCAACTCAGTAAGTAATAATACTAAATAACGATTTGAAAGTGGTGACGAGCTTTACAGTTATAGTTAAATTACAGTGATTTTAACGAGAAAGGTATGCATGCTTTCAAGTTTGACAATTAAGGAAAAAATAATAATTTCATGTCAAGTTCAACTGAAACAGAGTGCAATATCATTCAGAAATTATCAAGACAGTGGTACAAGGCAGATAAGTGCAACAAATATGAAATCAAATGCATCCTCTCAGGACCACAGTCACTCAATCCTCCCATTCACTCAGCACTCAGCACTCAGCACTCAGCACTCGGCACTCGGCACTCGGCACTCAATAGGTACCTACGCTCACTGGGGGTGTGTGCAGACTCCGGAGGGGCTCCTTCAGTCCAAGCGCTAATATCCGTACGGATAACTCACATGCTAAAATATAATATCTGGATCCGCACGGACAACTCACGTGCTACACGGACAACTCACGTGCTATAGTATAATATCTGGATCCGCATAGACAACTCACTTGCAGCACGGACAACTCACATGCCATAGTATAACACCTCACAATCAGGCCCTCGGCCTCACTCAGTCATCAACCTCTCCACTCTCTCGGGCTCTCAGAAATCATAATAAGCAGCCCAGACAGCAATGACATGATGCATCAAAAATGAACCATAGAGACTCAGATGTAATGTACAAATAAACTATGACTGAGCATAAACGGCAATTAAGCAGATAACTCAACATGTACATGACCTTTGTGGGTCCCTACAATGCCTACACGTAGTCTAAACCTGATTTGTGGTTTACTTTCTCTAATACATGGATAATATACAGGTAACAATAGATTATACAACTACACGGTTCTACGAAATTTGACCAAGTCACAATTCCTATGGTGCATGCCCGTCACCTTGCATGTGCGTCACCTCAAAACCAAACACATGACACATAATACGGAGTTTTGTACCCTCAGAACCTAATTTAAAACTATTACTTACCTCAATCCGAGCAAATCTCTACTCCAATATCCCCTTGCCTCGCGAAACGGCCTCTGAATGCCTCGAATCTAGCCATAAACAATGCGATATAATTAATACGGGCTAAAGGAATCAACTCCATAAGAAAATGCTAAGTTATGAATCAAAATCAAAAATCGGCTCTAAAGCCGGCCCCCGGGCCCACGTCTTGAAGTTCGATAAAAGTCACAAAACCCGAAAGCCTAATCAATCACGAGTCAAATCACACCAAATTTATCAAAATCCGACACCAAATTGTCACCCAAATTCCCAAATCAAACTCTCCAAACCCCTAGCCTCCAACTCCCAATCTACAGCTTAAATACACACCAACTAGGTGGTAAAATCAATAGGGAAGCAATATTATTGATCAAAAATAAGCAAAAGGGACTTACCTCAAGAATCTCCTCGAAAACCCTCTCAAAATTTGCCTAAACCGTGCTTGAAATGTTTGAAATGAAGCCAAAATCACGAAACCTTGTTTTAATAATCTACCCAGGCTTTTTGCACGTGCGGCCATATATCCGTATTTGCGGAATCGCTTCTGCGGTAAACCCTTCGCTTCTGCGGAAATCACTTAAGTCTACTAGGCCCGCAATTGCGCACCAGGTTCCGCACCTGCGGAGGCGCTTCTGCGGCCTTCTACCCCGTTTCTGCGAAAATAGGCCTTAGTCTCAACTCCGCATCTGCAGAGCCTTACTCGCACTTGCGGGCTCGCAGATGCGGTAAATCCCTCGCACATGCGCCCTGCCCAGCTAGCTCTGCTTCTACGTAAACAAAGCTGCATCTGCAACATCGCATGTACAGAAATAACCTCGCACCTATGACCACTACTCACCTCCTCCTTAGCCGCTTCTGCGGTTCGCCTCTCGCTTCTACGAGATCGCACCTGCGATCTGCACTCCGCAGGTGCGATTACACCAGAAGCAGGTGAGCTTCAGCACTTCCCTCAAACATCAAATCGATCTGTTTACCATCCGAAATCAACCCGAGGCCCCCCGGGACCTCAACCAAACATACCATCAATTCCCAAATCATCATACGAACTTAGTCGGGCCCTCAAATCACATCAAACGACCTCAAAAACATGAATGGCACATAGATTCAAGTCTAATGAACTTCGAACTTCTAATTTCTACCAACGATACTGAAACCTATCAAATTATGTCTGATTGACCCCAAATTTTGTACACAAGTCACAAATGATATTACAGACCTACTTCAACTTCCAGAATAGGAATCTGACTTCGATATCAAAAAGTCCACTCCGGGTCAAACTTCCCAAAAATTCAACTTCCGACCTTTCAGGCCTAATACCACTACGGAACTCTAAATCACAATCCGTACACGCTCCTAAGTCCAAAATCACCTAACGGAGCTAACAGAACCATCAAAACTCAGTTCCGAAGTTGTTTACTCAAAGATCAACACCCGGTCAATCATTTCAATTTAAGTTTCCAACTTTAAGAGTAAGTATCTTATTTCATTCTGAAATCTCACTTGACCCGAACTGATTATCCCAGCAAGTCACATAACAACTATGAGGTATTAAAAGAGCAATAAATGGGGGACCGGGGCTACAACTCTCAAAATGACCAGCCGGGTCATTACATCTTCCCCCTCTTAAACAAACGTTCATCCTCGAACGGGTCTAGAAATATACCTGGAGTCTCAAGTAGGTGTGGATATATGCTCTGCATCTCTCGCTCGTTCTCCCAAGTAGCCTCCTCTACTGGCTGACCTCTCCACTACACCTTTACTGAAGCTATGTCCTTTGACCTCAACTTTCGAACCTACCAAGCCAAAATGGCCACTAGTTCCACATCATATGTCAGATCACCATCCAACAAGAACTGTGCTGAAATTCAAAACATGAGACAGATCGCCAACATACTTCTGGAGCATAGAAACATGAAATATTGGATGCACACTCGACAAACTAGGTGGCAAGGAAAGCTTGTAAGCCCCCCCCCCCCAATCCTCTGAAGTGCCTCAAATGGCCCAATATACCGAGGGCTCAACTTGCTTTCTTCCCGAACCTCATAACACCCTTCATGGGTGAAACCTTGAGCAGTACCTTCACCCCAACCATGTAAGAAACATCACGGACCTTCCTGTTGGCATAACTCTTCTGTCCAGACTACGTCATGCGAAGCCGCTCCTGAATCATCTTAACCTTGTTCAAAGCATCCTGGACCAAGTCAGTACCCAATAGCCTAGCCTCCCCCGGCTCAAACCAACCCACCAGAGATCTACATCGTCTCCCATACAAAGCCTCATACGGAGCCATCTGAATGCTTGACTGGTAGTTGTTGTTATAGGAAAACTCCGCGAATGGCAGAAACTGATCCCAAGAAACCCCAAAATCAATGACACAAGTGCGTAGTATATCCTCCAATATCTGAATGGTGCTCGGACTATTCGTCCGTCTGAAGGTAAAATGTTGTGCTCAACGCAACCTGGGTACCCAACTCTCACTCTACGGCTCTCCAAAACTGCGATGTGAACTACATTCCTGATCTAAAATGATGGACACTGGCACGCCATGGAGGCGAACAATCTCCCGGATGTAAATCTCAGCCAACCGCTTCGAAGCATAAGTAGCCCAAACTGGAATGAAATGCGCGGACTTGGTCAGCCGATCAACAATCACCCAAATAGCATCGAACTTCCTCGAAGTCCATAGGAGCCCAACTACAAAATCTATGGTGATCTGCTCCCATGTCTATTATGTAATCTCTAACCTCTGAAGCAATCCGTCCGGCCTCTGATGCTCATACTTTACCTGCTGACAGTTGAGGCATCGAGCTATAAACCACACTATATCCTTCTTCTTTCTTTTCCACCAATAATATTGCCTCAGGTCCTGGTACATCTTTGTGGCACCCGGATGAATGGAATACTGCGAACTGTGGGCCTCCTCAAGAATCAACTCACGTAGACCATCCATATTAGGTACACAAATCTGACCCTACATCCTCAATACCCCATCATACCCAATAGTAACATCTCTGGCATCACCTTGCTGAACTGTTTCCTTAAGGACAAGCAAATGAGGGTCATCATACTAGCACTCTCTAGTGTGATCATATAAAGAAAACCGAGAAACCACACAAGCCAAAAATCAGCTCGGCTCGGAAACATCCAATCTGACAAACTGGTTGGCCAAGGCCTGAACATCCAAGGCTAAAGGCCTCTCTGCTACTGGTAGATATGCTAAACTCCCCAAACTCTCCATCTTGCGACTCAAGGCATCGGCCACCACATTGGCCTCTTCGGGATGATAGAGGATGGTGATTTCATAATCCTTAAGCAACTCCGACCAACTCCGCTGCCGCAAGTTAAGATCCTTCTGTTTAAACTGATGTTGTAGACTCCGGTGATCGGTTAAAACCTCACAAGGGACACCATACAAATAGTGCATCCAGATCTTCAAGGCATGAATAAGAGTTTCTAACTCAAGGTCGTGTACAGGATAGTTTTTCTCATGCACCTTCAGCTGTCTAGATGTGTAGGAAATCACCCTACCGTCCTGCATTAACACCATGCCGAAACTAATGCGCGACTCATCACAATATACTGTATAGGAACCCGAACCAGTAGGAAACACCAACACTGGGGCTGTAGACAAAGCAGCCTTGAGCTTTTGAAAGCTCTCCTCACAATCCTCGGTCCACCTGAATGGAGTACCCTTTTGGGTCAATCTAGTCATAGGTGCTGCAACATACGAGAAACCCTTTACAAATCGATGGTAGTACCCCGCCAATACAGTGCATGCCCACACACCCGTTACCTAGCATGTGCGTCACCTCAAAACCAAACACATGACATGTAATACGGGGTTTCGTACCCTCAGAATCAAATTTAGAACTGTTACTTACCTCAATTCGAGTAAATCTCTATTCCAATATACCCTTGCCTCGCGAAACGGCCTCCGAATGCCTCGAATCTAGCCATCAACAATGCGATATAATTAATACGGGCTAAAAGAATCAACTCCATAAGAAAATGCTAAATTATTAATCAAAATCAAAAATCGGCTCAAAAGTTGGCCCCAGGGCCCATGTCTCAAAGTTTGATGAAAGTCACAAAACCTGAAAGCCTAATCAACCACGAGTCTAACCACACCAAATTTATCAAAATGTGACACCAAATCATCACCCTAATTCCCAAATCAAACTCTCCAAATACCTAGCCTCCAACTCCCAATATACACCTTAAATACACACCAACTAGGTGGGAAAATCAATGGGGAAGCAATATTATTGATCAAACATAAGCACAAGAGACTTACCTCAAGAATACCCTCGAAAACCCTCTCAAAGATCGCCAAAACCGTGCTTGAAATGTTTGAAATGAAGCCAAAATCGCGAACCCTTGTTTTAATAATTTGCCCAAGCTTTTCGCTCATGCGGCCATATATACGCATCTGCGAAACCACTTTTGCGGTAAAACCTCTGCTTCTGCGAAAATCACTTAAGTTCCTCAGGCCCGCATCTGTGCACCAGGTTCCGCACCTGCGGAGGTGCTTCTGCGGCCTTCTTCCCGCTTCTGCGAAAATAGACTTCACTCTCAACTCTGCATCTACAGAGCCTCGATCGCACCTGCGGTCTCGCAGATACGGTAAATCCCTCGTGCCTACGCCCTGCCCAGGCCAGCCCATCTCAGCTTCTACATAAATAAAGCCGCATTTGTGGGATTGCAGGTGCGGAAATGACCTCGCACCTGCGACCACTGCTCACCTCCTCTCTGGCCGCTTCTACGGTTTGCCTCTCACTTCTGTGAGATCATACCTGTGATCCCCACTCCGGAGGTGCGATTACACCAGAAGCAGATGAGCTTCAGCACTTCTCTCAAACTTCAAATCGATCTGTTAACCATCCGAAATTAACCCGAGGCCCCCTGGGACCTCAACTAAATATACCATCAAATTCCAAAATATTATACGAACTTAGTCGGGTCCTCAAATGACATCAAACAACCTCAAAAATATGAATCGCACATAGATTCAAGCCTAATGGACTTTGAAGTTCTAATTTTTACCAACGACGCCGAAATCTATCAAATCACGTCCGATTGACCCCAAATTTTGCACACAAGTCACAAATGACATTACGGACCTACTCCAACATCCGGAATCAGAATCTGACCCCGATATTAAAAAGTCCACTCCCGATCAAACTTTTCAAAAATTCAACTTCCGCCCTTTCAGGCCTAATACCACTACGAAACTCTAAATCACAATCAAAACACGCTTTTAAGTCCAAAATCGCCTAACGGAGCTAACGGAACCATCAAAACTCCATTCCGGAATCGTTTACTTAAAGATCAACATCCAGTCAATAATTTTAACTTAAGCTTTCAACCTTGAGACTAAGTGTCTCATTTCATTTTGAAATCTCACTGGACCCAAACTGACTACCCTGATAAGTCACATAACAACTATGAGGTATAAAATGAGCAGTAAATGGGGGAACGGGTCTATAACTCTTAAAACAGTTGGGTCGTTACAAGGACTCAACTTACCGCTATCTCCGATACTCCTAAGTACAAGTATAGTTGTTCATCTGTCTTTCGCGTATGAAGCAACGGTGGGCTCGATAGATACTGCTTGAGTTCCTCCAAGGCCCGTTGGCACTCCGGGTCCATGAGAAGTTATTCTTCTTCTTCAACAGTGAGAAGAATCGGTGGCTCCTATCGGAGGACCTCGAGATGAATCACTATAGTGCGCGCTATGCGCCCGTTTACTCTTTAAACGGCCTTCACGTTGTCCACAACTGTGATATCTTCGATGGCTTTGATCTTGTCAGGATTGATCTTGATTCCCCGGTTGGATACCATGAATCCGAGGAATTTACTTGATCCAACTCCAAACAAACATTTCTCCAGGTTCAGTTTCATATTGTATTTCTTCAATATGTTGAAGGTTTCCTGTAAATATTTTAAATGGTCCTCTGCTCGCAGCAACTTAACCAACATATCTTCAATGTAAACCTCCATTGATTTTTCTATTTGTGCCTCGAACATCCGGTTTACTAGGCATTGGTAAGTGGCACCGATATGTTTTAACCCGAACGGCATCACGTTATAGCAGTATGTGCCGTATTTAGTGATGAAGGAGGTTTTCTTCCTGATCATCGGGGTTCATCCGTATTTGGTTGTAGCCGGAGTAGGCATCGAGAAAACTGAGGATCTCGAGGTCGGCCGTAGAATCGATCATATGGTCGATGTTGGGCAAAGGGAAGGAGTCCTTGGGATATGCCTTATTCAAATCCTTATAGTCTACACACATTCTTAATTTATTCCCTTTTTTGGGACTACCACTACGTTCACTAACCAATCCGGGTATTTAACCTCCCAAATAGACCTTATTTTAAGGAGTTTAGATACCTCGTCCTTGACGAAAGCATGTTTGACCTTGAACTAGGGCCTCCTCTTCTGCTTAACCGAATAGAACTTCGGGTCCAGGCTTAGCTTGTGAGTGGTTATATCAAGGTGGGACCAAGCGAAATAATCTATGTTAGCTATAAGAAACTGAATGAGTTTTTTCCTGAGATCTGGATTAACCTTGTGCCCAAGTATACCTTCCGGTGGGATAAATGCTCGATCAATACGACCTGTTCTAGCTCCTCGAGTATCGATTTAGTGGCGTCGGAATCATCGGGGGCTATAAAAGACCTAGGAACCATGTAATCATCGTCTTCATCATTCCTCTATTTCTCCAGTTGGGTTGGGCTAGGGCTAGTGTCGGTAATTGCTATTTAGTTGCTTTCTTTGTAATCGAACTCGGCTCCTTTGTCATTGCAGGTACGGATATCAGAATCACTTCTTCGACCGCAAACATCTCATTTACGGCTGGTTATTCTCCATATATTGTTTTAATCCCACCTGGTGTTGGGAATTTGATCACTTGGTGCAGAGTCGAGGGCACCGCCCTTATGTTGTGGATCCACGGCCTCCCGAACAAAGTGTTGTACCTCATGTCTCCTTTGATCACATAAAACTTAGTTTCCTGGATGGTCTCGGTGGTATTCACCGGTAATGTTATCTTCCCCTTAGTTGTTTCACGTGCCATGTTGAATCCGTTTAGAACCCGGACTGCATGCACGATTTGATCTTGTAGACCGAGTTGCTCCATGACCCTCGATCGGATGATGTTGGCCAAGCTACCTGGATCAATTAACACACACTTAAATCAAGATTTATTTATGAGTACAGATATTACCAGTGCATCATTGTGGGGTTGCACGATCCCTTTCGTATCCTCGTCGTTGAAAGGCAAGGTTCCTCCCGGTATGTAATCTCGAGTCCATTTTTCCCTCGTGATGGATACTTTTGTGCGCTTCAACATCGGCCCCTGATGGATATCGACCCCACCGATAATCATGTTAATGACGTGTTGAGGTTCTTCTTGTTTGGTCTGTTTGTTAGAATCCCAATTCCTTAAATGATTCTTTGATCGGTCGCTCAGAAATTCTCAAAGATGTTCGTTGTTGAATAGTCGGGCCACTTCCTCTCTCAATTGTCAGCAATCCTCCGTTCTATGGCTGTGTGTGCCATGATATTTACACATCTGGTTAAGATCCCTTTGGGTTGGATTGGATTGTAGAGGTCGAGGCCATTTGGTGTCCATGATGTGACTGATAGCGGATACAATGGCGGCAGTGTCGACGTTAAAGTTGTATTCTGATAACCTCGGTGCTTCCTTAGGCCCGATAGGCTTGTCAAAACTGTTCTTGCCCATGAGTCCCCGGTTACTTTGACCTCGATCACTTCTAATTTCATTTATTATGGTATTTTTCCCGAGTCTGTTACCTCTCTGATCCCCATTGTATGGTTGATAACGATCCCTGCTTGATCTCGGTTCACGATCAATGTCTCTCTTGGCTCTATCGGCGGTTCTGATGGGATAAACGGACACCGAAAAGGCCCCAAGTTGATCATCTTAGACTCTGATTTTTGATTGATACCGGTTATGAACGTCGGCCCAAGTAACGGTCGAATATTCTACCAAGTTTTGTTTCAACTATTGTGAAGCCACCGAGCTTCGAACATTGAGTCCCTGGGTGAAAGATTGAACGGCCCAATCGTCCACAACCGGGGGTAAGTCCATTCTCTCCATTTGGAAACGGAACACAAACACTCTGAATATTTCATTATCACTCTGTTTTACTTTGAAGAGGTCTGACTTCCTGGTCTCGACCTTGATAGTCCCGGTATGTGCTTTCACGAAAAAATTTACAAGCATAGCAAATGAGTCAATAGAATTAGGAGGTAAGTTGTGATACCATATTATAGCTCCTTTTGACAGGGTCTCTCCAATCTTGTTCAACAGGACAGACTCGATCCCATCGTCCTTCAAATCTTTCCATTTGATGGCACATAAGTATGAGGTTACATGCTCATTTGGGTCGGTCGTTCCATTGTACTTAGGAATCTTGGGCATGCGAAACTTCTTTGGGATCATCTTTGGAGCCGCGCTCGGGGGAAAAGGTTTTTGCACAAACTTCTTGGAATCCAGGTCTTTCATTATCGGCGGTGCTCCTCGGATTTGGTCGACCCTAGAATTGTAGGTTTCCAACTTTTTGTCACTAGCTTCGATTTTCTTCTCCCCTGATTCTACCCGTTTTGTCAGTTACTCGGGAATCTTTATGATTTCGGGGTTGGTCCCTGATTCTTTTTCATTCGGGCTCTCTGCGACCGGTTCATCCTTGCAGGTGACTTCCCGGGGTGGATCGGGTACAACTCTTCTCGATGCGCGGCTTTGGTTCTGGAATTGAGTTATCGCCAATTGTTGAGCTTGCAACATTTCGAAGATTGCCCGTAACTTGATCTTGTCTCCTCCAATCTTTTGTGTATTTTGAGCCGTTGATCGGGCTCCACCACGGACACTAATCTCGGGGTCGGTAGGAGGGTTAGTGTTGATAGCCATATGTGAATTAGCTTCAGTCGGGTCTGCGATTGGAGTTCCGATAGGATCAACGGGCGGTACCTCATCACCGGGCGCTATGTTATTGTTTTCGCCGTGATGACCGGACTCATTGTCAACATGTAAAGGTGTTTATTGAGAGTTTGATATTTTGAGGTTTAACCTTAAATTAGAGACACTTCAGAGAACAAGTGTAAAGTAGTGTGTGCTATGGAGATTTGTATTAAATAACCACTATTATCCTTAGCCCCACAGTGGACGCCAAACTGTTTACCCTCAAAATCGGATAACAATTGAATTTGTATGTGGTTTTAAGGGTACGTGAATTAACTTGACACAAAATGATAAATTAGATTGCGATTAAAATAAATGATGGTAAAGTTAATGCAAACCACACGAATTGGGTAATTTCAGCCTTGGAAGGTTAGCCACCCTCGAGCCGAATATACTTCGATCGATGTCAAGACACAGAAGAATTATTAGACCCCATTTATATAGTAGAAGAGTCCAATATTAGATACAACTCTATAAATGGTAAAAATCCTCTAATTAACTGATTGTCGATCCCTTATCGATACGTGTCGAGATCTCCGCCGTGATATTCGGTCGGTGATGGTTATCACAACCTTCTGTTGGCCAAGCTTGACTATCTGACAACGTTCTTCGAAGTTAGTCGAGGCTAGGGACCGATCCCGAATCACGGCCCCGACATCCTCGAGGGCGGGCGTTCTAGTACGGATTCCAAATTGATGAGATTTCTACCTCGATCTAAGCTCTCTTGTTACCATATCTCGAGCTTGGCTTACCATGTCGGAGACCAGGATGTACTATGAGACTGGTTCTACCCGTATACAATAGTGTAATTTTTTATATGGTATTAGACTGCCCCTATTTGCTCTTAAGGTCTCGAGCGTGGGGGTTGATAAAGTGTCTAGAAAGACTGAATTGTTTTCTTATATAGGCTTAAACAATATTCATCCCATAAGTTAGCTTTTGGACTGGATTATACAAGATATATATTTTCTCAACACTATCAGATATCCGACTTGAGGGGTCAATTTGTAAAATAAAACTAATATATATTTAATAATTATTCAGCAAGAAAAAGACCAACTCACAATTGGCCCACAAGCAGCTGGAACATGATTTGTCCAATGCATTATAATATAGCACAACGTAATAGTAGAATGTGAATGTCGTTAGGACCACCTAAGACTTGCCACATATCATTCCTCTTATCTGCTTGATTCCATCTAGGGTTGGAAATTTCAGCAGTTGATGATATGTTGATGGCACAACCTTCATTTTATGTATCCACTGCCTTCCGAGGATTACGTTGTAGCCCATGTTGCTGTCTACCACTTCAAATAAGGTGGAATTGGTTACCCCTTCATATGTAGCAAGATCTCTCCTCGGGTTTTCATACTTGTCAAGTTGAATCCAGCTAAGGGTTTTGTCACCGAAATGATGCTTTCGGTCTGTTTTGCTTGCTCCAGCACCCTCTATTAGATAACGTTGGTTAAGCTTCCTGGGTTAACCAAAATATGCTTAATTTTGAAATCTAAAACATTAAGAGAGATTACCATAGCGTCGTTATGTGGAAGAAGAAGTTCGTCAGCGTCTTCCTCCGTGAAGGTGATATCATCTTCTGCGACTTTCCGGAGTCTCTTACTGTGAGTCACTGATATCTTTGTTTTCTTGGCCGCCGAGAAGGTTACACCATTAATTTCATCCCCCCCCCCCCCCCGAAAATTATGTTGATAGTTAACTGAGGGGAGTCTCTTGCTGCCTTCGAAGGTTCTGCATTGTCTTGGCTTCGACCGTAATTATTCTTGGCTCGATCACTTAAGAATTCCCTGAGATGGCCATTTTTCAATAATATCGCCATCTCTTCACGTAGATGCCGACAGTCCTCAGTTCTATGATCGTGAGTCCCATGATATTCACACCACAAGTTAGGGTCCCTTTGGCTGGGGGTGGATATGATTGGCTTCGGGAATCGTGCTTCTTTGATATTCCGCATCGCCGATGCCAACTTCACTAAGCTGATCTTGAAGTTGTAATCTGATAACCTGGGATATGTGATGCCCCGGTCCCCCGGCACCTCTTTTTCTTGTAATGACATGTTGTTTCGGCCACAATCAGCTCTTCTATCGGGAGTGAACCTATCCGAGGACTGAAGCCCCTTGCTGATGTGACCTTCGGTTCTTTCATATGGCAGAAAATGACCTTTCGGATACTGCCGATCCGTATCAATGTCTCTTTTAAACTTTTCCTAGTTTTTGTCTTAGTCTCGTCCCTTGGTTGATGTCGGGAACTCGAACTAATCGTCTTCTATTCTTATTTTCGACTCGTAACGGTATGGACATCCTCCTTATAGTTGCTTGGAATTCGAGCAGGCTTTCCTTTAAGTTTCAGGAGGTGTTAGAGCTCTATAGATTCAAACCTTTTGTAAATGCCTTTGTTGCCTACTCGTCTGGTACAGCCAGTAGCAAAATCCTCTCTTTCTGGAACCGGATCACGAATTCTCGCAGCAATTCGAACTCACCTTGTGCAATCCTTAATATGTCTACCTTCCTCGTTTGGACCTTCCTTGCCCTGGCATAGGCCTTAATGAATGAATCTTCTAGCATTTCAAAAGAGTCAATCGAATACTCAGGTAAGAGTAAATACCAAGTTAGGGACCCCTTTGTGAGGGTTTCACCAAACTTCTTTAGTAACACAGATTTGATCTCATGTTGAGCCAAATCGCTCCCCTTTACAGATGTGGTGTAGGTTGTGAGATGCTCCTGCGGTTATAAAGTCCCATCGTATTTTGGTATGTCCGGCATCTAGAACTTCTTCGAAATCAATTCTGGTGTTGCGCTCGGTTTAAATGGTAATTGTGTGTATTTTTTTGAATCTGGCCCCTTTAGTACTAGTGGTGTACCCGAAATCTGATCCATTCGAGCGTGGAACTCCTTCGCATTTTGATCCATTTATTCAATCATTCCCCTCATAAATCTCATAAACTCAGTTTTGAAGGGATCATTCCCGTTGTCATTCCCAGATCTGCTACCGGTCCCTCCAGCACCGTCAAAATCGACCTCATCCCTTGTGGTGTTATTATGAACTCTTTGAGCCGTTTGATTTGCAGGAACACTGAGGGGAACCAGGCCCTTCCGTTTGCATTACTAGAAGCACCCGACAACGTTTGTTTCAACTCCGTCATTACCCGGTCCTGCCTCGAGAGGTGACTCATGATTGCTTTATGTTGTTCCCTTAAGATTTTCACGGGTTCCACGACATGTTCCTCGTCCGCATCATCGGGAGTTGACTCCCGCACATGCCAAGGATACTGCCCTTCATGAACCAGGGTTGTTTTGTCCCCTTCGTTAGGGGTGTCGCTGATCGAATCTTCATATTGAGGCAAATCTGCGCGTTCCTCAACGTTGTGTGTGATGTTGACATCATTAACTGCCATTTCTTATTTCTTGCTAAGGAAAAAACAAACACGTTAGTAACAAACGTAATGATCAAAGCAATTACACAATTGTCTAAGCCTCACGGTGGGCGCCAAACTATTTACCCATAAAACAGCACAGTTAAATTTGTTATGTGGTTTATAGACAAGTGAACTAATTTGATCTAAAAATAATAAAGAAATAAAATTAAAAATAAGACTTAGCAATTGAAATTGAAAAAGATGACAACCTTGGCTCCGAGCGCAATGTCTCACAGGACATAAATGAAAGCAATGTAAAAGAGCAAATAAAGTTGTTTAATTGAAAGCGAAAGTGAAATATAGCATATGTTTTGCCAATAATTTCTTGTCTTACAATGGCCGTTGAGTCTGCTATTTATAGCCATGCCTAGGGAAACAAGATTCTAGGATCAAACCTCACTTAAATAATAATAATAAAGGAGACATTGGTGAATATGTAACGGCAGGCCATGAAGGCAAATATTTCCTGCAACGGTCGCTCATTTAATATGAGAGAATATTCCCTCATTGAATGCTATCAGAGGACAAATACTCGACATACTCCCGTTAACTATGCTTCCTTCGGGATTTACTCAATGTTAATCACAGTTGTTGTATCCGGCACTGGTTGTTACTTGACTTGTCTTTTGCTTGTCCTCGGTTCCACGTATCGTGCCACCATTCGACAATTGATTATGAACCAATTTTACCTCATACGGTGCTCTTGCTGAACCAATTGTTATTGTAGCTGTTAGGCGATATATTATACTTTTTTTGAATCTTAATTACAGTTTAGCCATCTGTGTACTTGCGGAAAACGGCATAGGATTGGATTGAATTGAATGGCTAATTTCAAAATAATGTTGACTTCACTTGAAATTTGTTAAAATTTTCTACACATTCTCATGCCGACTGAAGTTGAAACATGGACGGCTGTGGTGGTGCGCGGGGGAAGATGACAAAGACAATTAGGCAGTGAGAATGATATTTGTAGGTGAATCTCTCGTTCTAATCACGATCAAGAGAACAGACATGTTAATTGACTGTGGTTTTATCATCATTTCAACTCCCTTCCAGTACGATTTATGACAAGTGTTAGGACCAATTTAAGACGAACAGATACGGAAATTGACTTCTCGTTTATGTCTTCATTATTTCAGATTGAAAACTATTGAACTCGTCATTCTCTTTGGAATGGTGGAAAATTTCTATCTTCTTTAATTTTAATTATTTAAGTTAAATATCACTATCAAAAGTAGTTAAAATCATCATCATTAAAATAAACTCAAGACACTGAGTAGGCGTTTGGACATATATATTACTTATAAAGGTTTGTTTCATATTTTGTCAATATCTCACCATTAACTTAAACTAGAGATTTGAATTTATAAAACTGGTTTAAGAAGTATCAAGTGAAATAATAATTTTGATTCACAAAATTATAATTTCTTTTCAAGTAAAATATATAAACACAATTTTAACTTTTAAATATTCTGGATTTGAGAGCCAACTCAGTTAGTGATACACCCTACCTCCCACACTATAAGATCAAATTCCATAAGGAGTTTTGCGTTCCTTACACTTTTTTCTCTCCTCTTGATGTAACATCATTTTTTTTTTTTAAATAAAATTTCCGAATACTTTTTATTAATTTTAACTTTAAATATTATCTTTTTCGCCTTCAACCAAAAAATATTCAAAACGACCCTTAAAATAAAACAAATATGTAAAATCTTCCTTCCACAATTGGGGCCAAATGACATACTTACCGTATGCATTTTTTGCTGACAATTATTTGGTACAACAACAACAATAATAATAATGAATTCAGTAAAATTTCACAAATTAAATACAGTTTGGAAAAGGTAATGTGTATATAAACGTTACCCTTAATTTATGAAGATAAAGATGCAAAAAGGAAGAGTCCGGAACCAAAATATGATTCTTTTGGACTTAAAGAACCAAAATGTGTGGAAAGAAATATAGTGACCTTTTTATATATATTGCCCTTTTAAAGGGCGCTATACCTTAACAGTCGTTTGCCCGTTAAGGTATAGCGCCCTTTTAAAAAGGCGTGATATTTGAATCCACATAGCGCACGAAAAGCAGATAAGTAGAATTTAATGTACCAAAACAAAAGTAGAGAGCTGCGTGGTGCAATGGTTAAGGCCTAGGTATGAAGTAGGTTTTGGCCTTATAGGTTTTGGCCTTAAGGTCCAAGGTTCGATTCCTTCCACCAGCATTATTTTGTTTACCTATTTCTTTTTTATTTTTCTTTTATTTTTATTATTTTGTTTAAGTATTTAGATATAAATATTTTCCTATTTCTTTTTCATTTTTCTTTTATTTTCATTATTTTGTTTAAGTATTTAGATATAAATACTTTAATATTTGTAATTACTTTTCAATATAATTAAAATAATTTAATATTTATTAGAAAATTATGATTTTTGAATTCATTAAAAGTTTTAAAAAAAAAAAGAGATACTTTTTATTATTTCGTTAAAAAATCTACCGACATTTTTAATAGTTGTTATTTTGTATTATACGTAAAACAAAATTAATTTTTTCTACTTTTATTTTCAAATTAGAATTATGAGTTTTATTTTAAGGTTAAAATTTTCATAAGAGAAATTTAATTAATATATACAGTTTAATCTGTTACTTGGAATTCTTTTATTTTTTAAGATTTTTCTTTTTAATTTTAGTTATTAATCAAAATTCTAATTATATTTTTTATATTTTTCCTGAAATATTTTTTTTGTTTCTCCTTTTATTCCTTGGCTATTGTAATTGTATTATCCATTTAAAAAATTTAAATAAAATTATGATTGTTCTTATAATCCATTAGGATTATTATTAGCTAAGTAATGGAATATAATTCTTATTAGGAAAACTAATTAAATGGTTGCTCATAGACTAAATCTTTTCTAATAAGAATTATCCTAAACTAAACTAAATATAACCATTTAATTTATGAAAAATCATTTAATTAATTTTTCTATACTAAATTTTCATAAACTAAACTGTATTATGACCATTTAGTTTATGAACAATTATTTAATTAATTGTCCTAATAAGAATATAAAAATCATAATCCATTATTTAGATAATAATAATTCTTCGATTATAATTTTAAGGATTAAATAGTTATAATAATTTATATTTAATAATAAGAAAATTATAAGATTTATAATTAGAATTTCGATTAATAAAATTCATATAGTGTAAATATAACTAAAATTTTAATAACTAAATTTAAAAAGAAAGATATCAAAAAAATAAAAAAAATTAAAGCATTAGATTAAACTATATATATTATTCTCTTATGAAAATTTTAACTATAAAATAAAACTCATAATCTAATTTGAAAATAAAAGGAGAAAAAAATAATTTTGTTTTACGTATAATACAAAATAACAACTATTAAAAATATCGGTAGATTTTTTAATGAAATAATAAAAGGCTTCTCATTTTTTTTTTACTTTAAATGAATTCAAAAATCATAATTTTCTAATAAATATTAAATTATTTTAATTACATTGAAAAGTAATTATAAATAATAAAGTATTTATATCTAAATACTTAAACCAAATAATGAAAAGAAAAGAAAAATAAAAAAGAAATAGGAAAATAAAATAATGCTGGTGGAAGGAATCGAACCGTGGAACTCGAGGCCAAAATCAATTTTATACCTAGCATTTAATCATTACATCACCTAGCACTCTACTCTTCTTTCGGTACATTAAATTCTATTTATCTATTTTTTCTAAGCCATGTGTATTCAAATATAGCGCCTTTTTAAATGGCTCGTTAAGATATAGCAACCTTTAAAAAGTGTTATATATAAAAAGGTTACTATATTTTTTTTTATACATTTTAATTCTTTAAATCCAAAAAATTCACATTTTGATTCCGGACTCAAAAAAAAAAATGCACCACGAGTACTTCGCAGGGTCACCCATCGGGACACAGGTACGACTATATTAAATGAGTAGGTGACTGAATCACATGACAGCATCCCTAATAGTCACATCAAGGGACTAAAACAAGAAAAATAAGATAATTTATCCATTCTTTTCAATCACTACCAAACGTAAACTCACCAATCATGCATTTCTACCTCTAACCAGACACATTCACCGGTGACCATAGATGTTGTTGCCAGTACAATTTTGGACTACTTACAAAATTATTTGGATTATGCCGCAATAATTATAAGATAGAAATTGTTATTATTCACTTGTCTCATAAGATTGATGGGTCAAAATACAAGAGTCTAAGGACCCGTTTGGACATAAATTTTTTCAAAATTTATTTAGGTTTTATTTGGCAAACACATATTTGGTCATAGATTTTGCCTACATTTTGGCCAAATCTTAAATTTCAAAACCAGCTCAATAGCTGGTTTTGGGCCAAAATATTAATATTATATTTTTTAAAAATTGTCTCAAACTTTTGTATTTTATAAAGAGCCCACAATTTATTATTTTGTAACGATATTTTTTCGTCTTCTCGGTCATCTGATAGTGTATCGTGTAATTCATTATAAAAATGATAATTTTGTATCAAATTTATTTATGTTCAGAATTATGATTTGCGATAATATAATGAATGTTATTGATAATGATAATGTTGGGTATTTGTGGTAGTTTTTAGAACTTGTGGGTATAAGTCATGTTTCATATTTTTCCAAACCAAACTTCACCCAAAATAGATGTCAAAACACATTTTCATCTTCAAACCAAACTTCATCCAAATCAGATTTTTCAGAATAAATTTAAAAATTTATGGTCAAACGCTAGCTAAATATGTACATTTTTATGTGTTACATTATTCACGCCATTAGATAAAATTGCTTGCTGTTTTATTATATGGTCTTAAAAAATCCTCACTCCATGAGTTAACTTCTTAAATTAATTACGTCTATAGTGTAATTTATTTATATGGTGTTTTCTCTATTTTAAAAAGATTAGCACTATTTCATTATTAGTCTGTTTAAAAAGGATTGGCGCATTTCAATATTTCCTTAATAGAAATATTTATAGCAACCAGAGGAGGATCCAGAATTTAATGTTTATGGGTTCCTGCAACGATCTCGAGTAAATTTTCGATAGTAACTGGGTTCACATTCAAACATTTATAGATATTTAATAAATTTTTCGAACGCATTTACACTGATTGGACAAAATCTACCGGGTTCACGTGAACCTATAGGTGGGGAGGTGGATCCGCCCCTGATAGCAACACAAATGTTATGACAGAGTTTAGATCACAAGTTTCAAAAGTTTTATAGTCACACAAATGTTTTGGCTTATTTAAGACCACATATCTCAACAAAAATTATTCTTTATTAAATTTTATGTCAAATCAAACTAGGATAATCTTTTTAAAACGAAAAGAATATTAGATTACCCTATTTGCTCCAGGTCCCGAGCGTAGGGGATTGCTAAAGTGCCTAGAAGGACCGAATTGTTTTCTTATATAGGCTTAAACAATATTCATCCCATAAGTTAGGTTTTGGACTGAATTATACGAGATATAAATATTTTCTCAACACTATCATATATCCGACTTGAGGGGTCAATTTGTAAAATAAAACTAATATATTTAATAATTATTCAGCAAGGAAAAGACCAACTCGCAATTGGCCCACAAACAGCTGGAACATGATTTGTCCAATGCATTATAATATAGCACAGAGTAACAGTAGAATTTGAATGTCGTTAGGACCACCTAACACTTGCCACATATCATATACACTGTTTACGTTTTACACGTGATTTTGTGTAGTCTTATTTGCTTATGTAGGCTTTCATTTCTCCTCATTTCCCCCTATCTTGTTATTTTTCCTGATTGCTTTTTCGGTCACCAACAGCACAACAACACGTATATTGGCATCGTTCATTGCACCATTGGGGGGAGCTAGAGTAGCTTATGAGTTCGGTAGAATTTGTTTTGGTTTAAATTTTGTATTTATTATAAGAAATTTGTTAAATATATAAAAATTATTAATTTAGGATTTAATAACTTAAATATACTAGACTTTTGAAATTATAAGTTTCACATCTTGAGTTTGCCTCCATTGACATTGCCTTTTCGATTAATTATAGACTTACTAAAAACTGACGCTCCAATACGGATAATAACTTCATTGCCTAATTAAGAGAAAGGATAAAAACTTCTGAGGAACATTAGGAGAAGAAGCTTAAAAGGTTGCATCAAAATTAGTCAATGATAATTAGAACAAGAAAAATGACTTTATATAATAAATACTTATATATATGAAGTTGCTTATGATAACTATATGGCCAAAGAACTGGTTTACCTTTATTTTCTTTGGTAATCCTAAATGACCCGACCCGAATAAGAACATTAGAGGATCCATTTCAGTCAGCAAGTGCCCAAGTCATATCATTCTCAAAGATCCAATGACAAACTTCAATCTTCCCGGGTCCCGAGCCGAGTGCAATAAAAGCTCCATGATTGGCTCCCCAAGATGACGTGTCCACATGACAGATGGCAATGCCATGATTAATCTTAGCCTTCGAATTGGGATCCAAAATATCCGCTTCGTATACCCGAACTTTAGGAACCGAATGGCAATAGTAAACTAAGTACGGGAACAAACTCTGATGACAAGAAACTGATTTGGTTACTTTCCCACCGTTGATTCCTTTGACTGATCCTATCATAATATTTCCCTTTGACCCCTTTGTGTTCTCAGTTGTCCTAACGACGACGTCTCGACCTAACACTGAGGTGGAAAAGTCAATCATGTCCTCAACCGAGTTAACACACCGTTTGGTCTCGCCAGCGCTCGGCGATCTTTCACACTCCGTCAATGCATCGCTCATCATTTTCCCCATCTGAGAATCGTCTCTGGCGTGGAAAATTGTCTTTAGGTCACTAATTTTTGAGGTAGAAAATGGTAATTTTGAAGCTATCACTCTAGGCAAAAATGATCTTTTTGGCATTTTATCTCGAATATCAGGCATAGGCATAATAGTTCCTGTTTTCAACATTTTTTCTCTAAAAAATTTCCCTGGCTCAATCCATTTGTTTTTCGCATTTTTATCAGACACCAAGGAAGATGAAACTGAAACCTGATTAATGGTCTTGTTTTTGTAGTCAGCAAATGTGACAACTGTTTTTCCATACTCTTTAAAAGTCGTGTTCACACCATAAGTCTTGAATCCAACTGTTTGTGCGTCAGTAATACCAGATCCATATTTACTGAATGTATCAGACCCTTCACCAAATGACTGACCATAATTCTCGAAATTAGCTTTGCCAGCATTTGGATCGTCGACGTAGGATGTGAATTTATCATCTCCAACATTAGACTTGTCGCGATAATTAATAAAAGTCTCGAAAGGAGCATTACCATCAACACCATAATTTTTGAAACTATTTTCTGGTACATTTGCATTAGACCCGTAGGATTTGAACGTGTTACCCCCGCCATTTCCTGATTCGCCATAGTTGGTAAATGTTGAGCCTATAACATTGGAGTTATTTGCATAGCTGGTGAAATCGTTAACTGCTCCGTTACTATTTTTTCCGTAGCTTGTGAAAGATTGGTCCCCAGAATTTGTATCTTTTGTATAGCTCGTAAAAGACTGTTTTCTGCCCGCTACCTCAGTCGAGTAGGTGGTGAACCGTAGATTAGGGACGTTGACATTGGGGGCGTAATTCTTGAACTCGCTAACCCCACCAGCAGATAGGCCTGCGAAACCAGTATCTTTTATAACTGAGCATACCATCACTCAAATTGCAATTATGTATTATATTTTGAATACTAATTTCAAGAGGGCAATGAGTTTAATTATAAGAATATAAAGTTTTAATTGATCAAGTATAGATTCTGACTCTGCTTTGGTGCATCTATGCCAAGGGCATAGGTAGGTGGAAGTAAGGGCACGGGCGGATTTATAACGTGAACCCATGGGGTTTATATTTTATATAAATATTTTCTAAAATTGGTATAATATTAATGGTTGACAATAATGCTCTAACAAGGCTGAATGGTATACTCGGTTAAAACTTGAGTTATTTACCAAGAGGAATATGATAAATTCCACTTAATATATTGTTTCCTCTTCTTTTTTTTTTGTAGTGCATCCATGTATTAGAGATCTTAGATCCGCCCGTAAGACATTTAATTGAGATTCATTCGTAGAAAATTATATTATGCAAATAAGGTTGCCTTTGAACTAAAGAACGATTCTAGGTGATTTTTTCCTTATATCTGGTACTTGTGCTTATGGAAAGGTAGTAGGTACTGGCTGAAATTATGGAGATGTCCACCGGTTGATCCACGCACACCGTCATCACAAAATAATAGCAAAGATCCTAGTGTAATAGTAGATGTGGTTCAAAAATGATATCAAATCACATGTTCAAATTTGGGTTATAGCATTCTTCCATTTTTTAAAAATTCCTAGCTCGAACTGACCTGTGCCATAAGTGTTGAAGCTTTGATCAACGACATTTCCATTTGGTGCGTAAGTGGAAAACTTATCATCATGGCCAGCACCACCACGGCTGTATTGACGGAATGAATTCACGGGAAGGTTGTCATTCTCAGCATATTTCTTGAAGCTGTCGAAACCGCGGGGCAATTTGGATCCATAGTTGGTGAAATTCTTGCTCATGTAGGAAGAAAATTGCACATCTTGGCCATATTTCTCTAGACTTGATGATATGTCAGGGAAACAGAGAAGATTAGCAGAGGAGCAAAAGGAGGAAATCTCCTTTGAGAGAGATTCTTGATCCCCTGCTAACTTTGAGTATGTTGCAAATTGTGCAGCATTTAATGGTGACGCTTTATTGAGAAGAAACCAAGGTTTTGGTAATTGGTTTGAAATTTGCTTCTTCCAATAACGGATCAAATATGCTTTTGGTGTAAAAGGGTTTATAGAATCGCCAGAATTATCTCTGTTTCCAGCAACAATTACCTGCATGGACACGACATGTACAGAAGAAATAACAAAGTGTTACTACTATAAAGAAATTAATTTCTACTTTGGGAAAGTGAAAAAGACAAAAGATTAATTAATTAATATGGTAACTTACCCTGAAAAGGAGGAAAATGCAGAAAAGCAGAGTGTTAGTGTGCATTTTTTAGTAAGGAAAAAAGTGAGAATATTGGGTTTGTTGGATTTCATTTCTTCCTTAAAAATAGATATATAGTGCAAGAAAATAGTGGGCATGATAGTAATGATGATAAAGAAGGAACTGATGGAAGTTGACCTTGTCTGCGATACAGCTAATAGAATGCTCTGCTATTCACACGCTTTGAGTTCACTAGAATTTTTGGGAATTAAAGAGTTTTGTAGTAGGAGTACTGTACTAGATTTGTTTAACGCGTCTTTTTTGGTTAGTCAGTCACCCAAAATTAAAGAGCTTTATAGCAGGATCGCTGTACTGCTTTGAATTTCAATCGCTCATTTTTTCTATTTTATGTGTCTAAGTTTGAATTGACATGAAATTTAAATAAAAATTATGATTTTTAAATTTATGATCTAAAATAAATTATAAATATTTATTAAACTATAAAATGAAAAGTTTACGTTAAATTATTAATTTAAAAAGTTATCATTCTTTTTAAAATAGATTACAAAGAGAATACTGCCACATAAATTATAACGCACAGAGTAAAATTAAGCAAGCACGTAAAAAAAAAAAACTCCACAGATAATTAAGACAAGTTATCTGATATTAGAGATTAACATTTTTACTTTGCCAGTTAAAGCCGCTCAATAAAGATGGTGACTTAGAGCCAACACCAACTTTATTGAGAGATATTAAGCTTTTCGAGAAAAAATTCCATATATACTTTTATTTAATATTTTATTAACTTTTTGAAATACATAGTTATTATTTAAGTAATTTTTTAGTAACCAATTTCTCTTAATAATTTTTTCTCAATTGACCATATAGCCATCAATGACATTGCTAAATAGTTGTTTATTATTATTATAATGATCTTTTACTTTTTACCTTAGAATATTAAATATTGTTGGAGAAAAATTAACGTTAGCACCTATTTTAAATAGAAAAAAGGAGGCCTAAACCTTTGCTTTACTGGCTTAGCCGCTTACGCCTTCAGCCCGTACAAAATATAGGAGTAATCATTTAAACACTGGCAAAGAGCCATATATAACCCTGTACTTTCAAAAATGGTTTAAGAATACTCTTCGTTATACTATTGGGTTATATATACCCTTTCCGTCATACTTTGGAACAAATATACTCTTATTTTGGATGGAGTGCCACGTGTCAGCACCAGATGAAAACGACTAATTTTTTTTTTTTACCGATCCGTTTTAAAAAATCTACCGCCCGACCCGTTTTAAAATTCAGTATTTTTAAAGCATATATTTTGTAAAAACTGGAAATATTTTTTGTAAAAACTGAAAAGAAAAAAAAAAAGGAATTTACAAAATATATATTTTTAAGCCTTTTCAGTTTTTTTAAAGTATTTCTTTTGTAAAAACTGGAAAAAAAAAAAAAGTTGAAAATATATATTTTTAAGTCTTTTCAGTTTTTTTAAAGATTTTTTTTTGTAAAAACTGAAAAAAATATATTTTTTAAAAAAAACTGGAAAGAAAAAAAAAGACTCTCCTAAAGCAGTGGACTACATATGCATTAGTTTTAAAAAATAAAAATATTTTGCAAAATCTTTTTTTTTCCAGTTTTTACAAAAACAATACTTTAAAAAACTGAAAAATATATATTTTACAAATTTCTTTTTTTAGTCCACTGCTTTAGGAGAGTTTTTTTTTCCAGCTTTTTAAAAAAAATATTTTTTTCAGTTTTTACAAAAAAATACTTTAAAAAAACTGAAAAGACTTAAAAATATATATTTTACAAATTCTTTTTTTTTTCAGTTTTAACAAAAAAGAAATTTTCAGTTTTTACAAAGTATATGCTTTAAAAAATTGAATTTTAAAATGGGTCGGGTGGTGGATTTTTTAAAACGGATCGGGTAAAAAAAAAGAAATGGGTCGTTTTCATCTGGTGCTGACACGTGGCACTTCATCCAAAATAAGAGTATATTTGTTCCAAAGTATGACGGGAAGGGTATATATAGCCCAATAGTATAACAAGGGGTATTGTTAGACCATTTTCGAAAGTACAGGGGTATATTTGGCCCTTTGCCGTTTAAACTCCATTACTCATAGATGGGCATCCTTATCCATAGGGTCTCAAAGAACCAAAATGTGATTCTTTTGGACTCAAAGAATAAAAATATGCGAAAAACATACATAGTGACCAAAGTATATATAGCGTCTTTTTAAAAGACGCTATACCTTAATGGCCGTTTGGTCAGTTGAGTATAGCGTCTTTCACAAAGTATATATAGCGCTTTTTACTAAGACTTTATATGTATTATGTGGGGCCACAAATAATTCTTCTGGCTTAACTGACATAACAATAATTCAACTGGATATAACGTCTTAAGCTAAGACGTTATACCTCAAATAATTTACCCCCCGGACTGGTTTTTACCTTATATAAGGATGTTAAGGATTTTGAAAAAAATCATTCAGAAATACTCTCAAGTGTTGTGAAATTTTTCTTTGTTAAGTTGTTTTGCATTTTGTCATAATGTCTGAAGAGCGAAGAATTAGGATTTCATTATATTGGGGGGTGAGGTTGTGGTGGCGAATAACTCAGTAAGCTATAGTTTATCTCCACAGTCTCATGTTAAGCTACCACTTACAATGGTGTACGATACATTGGTATCGTTGTTATGTAAAAAAAATGAGTGTGAGCAAACGTTTGGTGAATCTTAAAATAACCGGAAGATCCTTATTCTGTGACTCCGCAAGGGGTTACTTGTTATGCTGAATTTAACATCGAAGACGATGAAACTCTGAGAGATTTTTTGAGGACTCCTGATGAATACCGGGAATTTATTGTGATAAAAATATTGGAAATGTACGTCAAGGCTGAAGATGTTCGCAATAATGTGGTTGCACAAAGTAGGGAAATTCCTCAATCATCGGGTGGTTATTTAGGAGCAATTTTAGCCGAACAGGTTCCGGCTAAAAGAGTTTGGCCGGATCTAAACTTATCTCCACGGGCGAATGAGGAGCGAGGAAATAATTTCTCCCCTAGTATACATAATCCACAAGCAGAGTGGTAAACTTCAATTTTTCTACTGTGTTACGATATATATTTTTGTGTATTGTATTTGTATTAACACTCATATATTCCACAGGGGGTACCGGCCAGATATGAATTTTACAAGTTATGAACCAACGGTCAGTTAGAATATACCGAGTTTTGGTGTGTTGGATCATGGTGGTCCATCCGGGAGTCAGCATCAACAAGATAATGTGCATCATGGGATATCAACACATTATGATTTGTAAGTGAATATATAAAATTATATATATTGTTTGGACCAATTTGAGTAACTCATTATTTCTTTAGTTGTGCAGTGAAAACGAGCAACTTGATGGTCATGTCCTTACTCAATTGCCCGAAGACGATGTATTTAATCGGGATCTGGTAGATGCGCAGAGTCAGGAAGAGAATAGTGATTATGACAACAATGCCGATGAGTCTGGAGATGACACACCCTTCCCTGACGAGGGTGATGTTGAGGAGGAAGAGAATGCCGAACCTGATTTGACGAGGGAGCATGATCTACCTCCCGTTAGACCAAGAGTATACGAGTCTCACGTGTCATTTCATTCAAGGCATATTCCCTGCCTTGATCATTTGCCAAATATGCCAGATGTGGATGGCCTCACAAGAGATATTGATGAAATTTGGTCAGCAATGTGGGATGAATCTACACCAACGGTGCTGTCAAAGGGAATGTTTTTTTCTGATAAGGCGTGCCTAATCAGGGCGGTAAAAATTTACAACGTAAAAGAGTGTCGTGAGATGATGGTATGAGAGTCATCTTCGGATGTATACAAGGTTGTTTGTCGTAGATAGTTTACGGGTTGTAATTAGATGCTGCGTGCGAGGAAGAAGAAAACAAATATGTGGGTTGTGGATAAATATATTGGCACCCACAATTCTGAAAAAGACATACTCAGCGGGAATCACTTTAACTTGGATGTTGACTTGATTTCTCTTATCTTGATTCCACACATTGAAGCCTCCATAAGGTACAATATCAAAGAATGTATTACATCTGTCCACCAGGAATATGGGTGTACCATTACCAAAAGAAAGGCATTTCTCGGGCGCAAACGTGCGTTTGAAATTATTTACGGTGACTGGGATAAGTAATTTGCATCTCTACCCAGGCACATGGCCGCATTGCAACACTTTAACCCTGGGTCTATTGTTGAATGGAAGCTTGAGCAAAGTCCGGGAATACCAGAATATATATTCAGATACGTGTTCTGGGCCTTCAAACTAGCAATTGATGATTTTGTGCATTGCCGGCTGGTAATATCCATAAACGACACTCATGTCTATAGAAAGTATGATATTAAATTGTTGATCGGCGTTGCAGTAGATGCTAATGGACAAATATTTTCCTTAGCTTTTTTCTGTTTGTGCCAATGAAAGCCAACAGACGTGGACGCTATTTTTGAACCACTTGAAGGAGCACGTTGTCAAACAACGTTCAGGTATTTGTCTAATGTCTGATCGGCATGGCGGTATTTTAAGTTCTGTAGAGCATTTGCCTGAATGGCAGGAACCGTATGCATACCACCGTTACTGTGTGAAGCACCTGAAGGCCAATTTTCAGAAGGCACTTCCCAACAAGGACTTGCATGATTTAATATAGATGGCTGCAACTGATCACCAGGAGTGCAAATTCAGGAGGCGCATGGAATCTATCAGGCAGAAAAACGAAAGAGACTATCATTGGTTGATGCGACATGAGATTAACAAGTGGACATTGCATGCGGATGGTGGCAGACGATGGGGAACCCTGACTACAAATGTGTCAGAGTCTTTCAACGGGTTATTGAAGTCTGCACGTGGATTGCCTGTCACTGCCATGGTGCGGATGTCATTCAAATAGGTGGCGGAGAGGTTTGTTGAAAGGAATAGAGGTGAATCAGAATTGATGGAGAGGGGTGTTGAATTTATGCCAATACCAATGAAAAGATTTGAGAAATACAGGAGGCGAGCACATTGGCATTCATTTTTACAGTATTGCAACGAACAGAATATTTTTGAAGTTCGCACTGCTATCCATCAAAACTGGGGGAATAATACACACACCATAAATGAAGCCAGAATGTTATGTTCTTGTGGAAAATGGTCCATCTACCACATGCCGTGTTCACATGCCATGAAGTGCTTTCAACATACAGGTTTCGCGGCAACTCGGTACGTTGATAAGTAATATAGTGTTGCTGCATACTTAAACACCTATAGTGGGCAGTTGCGTCTAATACTTCAGTATATCAATCTAACATAAACCCATTAAAAAAAACAACCTTCAAAACAATCTTTTTGATATTTAATATTAATACACGTAGTGGCATTTTCTTAATGGATATTGTAATGTTTATTCAAATGGTCTTTGAAATACATATGACTTGGTTCAGTTTAAGAAGCTTTATTATTGTACCGTAAATAATCATTAGCACGCAAAGCATAGCGCGGTTACATACTACGTTATATGTATTGTCTTGTCAACCTGATAAAGTTGTCGTTCTGAAAAAGTTGTCTTCTGAAAAAGCATTATTGTACCGTAAAGAATCATTAACATGCGGAGCATAGCATAGCGCGGTTACATACCACGTTATGTGTATTGTCTAGTCAACCTGATAAAGCTGCCCTTCTGGAAAAGTTGTCTTATAGAAAAATATTATTGTACCGTAAAGAATCATTAGCACGCGAAGCATAGCGCGATTACATACCACGTTATGTGTTTTTCTTGCCTATAAATGACTAGCGCATTTTAGTTATTATCTGCGCTTAACCAAAACAAATAGCAAAACTTTCCATAAATTTTTTATTTTTCTTGCATTGACAAATATCTAGACGCAATGACCAACCAAGGTGTTATTGTGAAAAACATGCGATTATGAAGGCATGTTGGTCCGATGGTAATGTTGGGCGTAGATACTGGAAGTGTCTATACAGGTTTGGAGGCGATGGCGGAAATCATTGTATGTTTGAGGAATGGTATGATGAACCCATTAACCAAGAATACTACAAATCAATTTTGCAGTATGTTTGGAATATGAATGTTGAATACCAACGCCAGATCTCTGAAATGCAACAAGAAATTGTGGCACTGCAGGAGAAACTAAAAGAGGCGGAAGAAGAAAAAAATAAAATTGAAGAGAAATTTAAGTGGTTGGAGCAGAGGGTAATGAGCGGTAGTGACTAAACAAACACATGTGTGTGTTGAGTGTGGTATTTTATCTTTGTGTTTTTCGTGTCATATATTTTTATTAGTTGTATCGAATTTACATTATGTTAAGTTGCTATGTTTATTTTGCCCAGTTTTATTATTAAAATAACAAAGAAACCGAGAAATAATAACATAATGCGCATATAATGCTAAACCATAGATAAGGTTGCTATTATTTACTGATTGTCATATGTACATAAAATTTTAAAAAATCAATGTGTCCCACAACCTTTATGCTTTAATGTAGCCGCTGGCCTGAGGCGCATCCCATTCCGCCTGGCTACACTATCAGGATCATCCTCATCACGTCGCCTCTTTATCGGAGGATGCGATGCATCATGATCGTCAGTAAGGCTGGCAGGCTCGGTAGAAGGGGTCGTCGATCCAACAGTAACCTACAGAATAATGAGATATTTTAGTATATAAAATATATATTAGTAATGTACGTGTTAGCTAAAAAAAATTAAAATGTCTTACCATGGTCTCAGTGGCCTCCTCACTATAATCATCTGTCTCAAGTGTGTCCGTGACGGGCGAGGAAGATGGCTTCAAAGAAAACAATAGGCTTTAGATATTTATGACTAATCAATGATATAAACACAAATATAAATAATTGTAATACAAACTAACCAAATCCTGTGAAAGATCCTTAGCATCCCTCGATGATGAGCCATAACTCAGTCGGCGCCCATTATCCACATCTCGTGGGCGACGAACAACAGCAACAGGCGATGCCTCTGGAGGGTCAGGAAAATACGGATCCCAGTCATGTGAGGTAAAGGTCGTGCCCGCGATCAATGGAGTTGACGGGGTCCCTGGAGTAAGCCCCAGGCTAAATGACGGGATATCACTAGGAGCTAACTGTGGCTCAGGGTGGTCACCCGGCCGATCAACTCCAACATCCTCAACAGGTACCTCAACGCCCCCTTGCTGGGGACCACCTCCTCGCCGACCTCCACGACCTTGTGGGACACCCCTACCTCGTATGTCACCCCTGCCACGTCGACCACGTGCAGGCTGCACTGCTGGCCCACGATGGTACTGCTCTGGCGCCATATAATCAGCCTCTTGTCCTAAGCGCTCATCATTCCGGGCACGCTACAATGTCCGGGCAACCAAATCTGTAACCTGCCGGCCATAGTCGTACAAAGCGGCCGCTCCCTCGCCGGTATGCTGCTGCATCTGCAGTCCCAACTGGTGGAACAAATGTATGCCAATAACCTGCACAACATGTAAAATATTAATTGCGAAACAGTAATGTTAACGTTATAACTAAGTATACCAAAAAACATACCAGCACCTCATGTCTTCCGGTGTATGGAATGAACCGACCGCCAACTCGATGAACGGGATTCCTGACGAAAAGTCAGGTAATGCTGCGGTACCAGCCCATATACGCATGCTCACCATCCATAAGATCAGGTGGAGGGGTGGAGGAATCAGGTCAGACCGTTGGTCCCAAGTCTCAATCTGCAACTCTAGCCATACCTCATGTGCCTGGTCAACCCTCGAACGATCATCCCGCTGGTAATGTGTCATAAGCCAAGCGGGCGGTAGAGGTACAAGCTGTGGTCGACCAAACTGGCGAAGGACTCGCTCGGTGGCATGATGCTCGACAATATCGAGACACATCAATGGGACGAAAGAGCTCTAGATAAGTTGCCTGGTCGAGAAATAATCGGGCAAACTAGCTATTAGCATATCGTTGTATGGACTCCAAATGAACTATTACGTAAAAACAAGAATTGTGAGTATACGCAACACATATGAATCCAGGCCAAGTAAACTTAAGTATAGAATTACATGCGCATCCTTCAGCAAATCCAACAAATCCCTGCAATAGGGGAGATTATGTCGAGCCTCGTACTCGCGTCTGTATCCCCGCCTATCAACCCACCTCCTAGCCAAAAGGAGAAACGGTAAAGGTGGTGCATCCTGAGCTATGGGTGGTAGAGGTTGCTGAAACTGTAGGAACCGCTCCCAGGCCCAAACCTAATATACAATTTGGACGTAAAATTTAAGGTATATTTTAATGATGTATGTTATAATGAAGAGAGTATTTGACTATGTTTTCACCTGCAGCAGCGGCATAAATCCTTCAACATCTCGCTGGGTGCCCATGCATGCCCGACACATCTGCCTGTACAAGTAGCCCAGAACAGCATCACCCCAGTTGTACTGATGTAAATCATCTAGCTGCTCAAGATGATAAAGAAATCTCAAGTTGACTAGGTTTTCCGAACTATTCGGGAACAATACGCCTCCAAACATAAGCAGCAGCAGCAACCTCGTGTACCGGTTAATATGAAGATTTGGTGTATCATGAGTAATGTCATCATGCATGGCCTCCAAATGCAGCCGGATGGGCGTCAACGTAAGACGATTAACCCCAACCAATACACCCTCATCCTCTGGCCGGAAACCGGTGAGCCGCTGTAACATCTCTAGGTACTAATATCCCATATAATCTCTCATGGCATGCGGCAAAACAACCGGAAGTCCATCTACCAGCAGATACCACTAAAGGGTAATATGTTTTACTACGCTAAAAGGTCACTACATTACAAATACGAGAACTACATTAGGCCACAAGATACCACTACATGGAACTAAAGTAACAATTTATCTAGTTTACTAGTTTTTTAGCAAATAAATAATCTAAACCGGATAAAATTAATAAATTAATTTAATCACAAAACAATCACGAAAATACATATACCACAATAAAAAGTAACTAATTAATATATTTTTTTTAACAACTAATAACAATTTCTCTATTTTACGAATTGTTTTAGCACACTAAAACTTATAGCCCGGATAAAAAATAATAAATTAGTTAAAACGCAAAACAATTACAAAATAACATAGAGCATATAAAAAATAACACATATGCATTTTTTTATATAAGTTTTAACAAAAACTAAGTCGGAATACCTCGATTTAAGGTTTTTAGAAAGTCGAAGATTTTGTGATTTGGAGTTGAAACAAGCAACAATGTCCGAGATAACGCCTTAGCTAGCACGTGGGACAGAGAATCTTTACTTTTTGTAGGACGGGTAGGCTCCACACAACTTTTTTTGATTAAAAATAGAGGGGGGGACCGTTTTGATTTTTTTTTTTAAAAAAGGGAGGGGGGGACGATTCTATTTTGGGGGAAGGGAAGGAGACGATATATATTTATATGTATAGCGTCTTTTGTTAAGACGCTATATATATAACGTTTTAACAAAAGACGCTATAGTTTTTCGCCTAAATTAATTCACATATACTTAACTGGCCAAATGGCCGTTAAGGTATAGCGTCTTTTAAAAAGACGATATATATATTATGGTCACTAACTTTCTTTTCCACCTATTTTTGTGTCGTGAGTCCAAAAATGTATTATTTTGGTTCCGGACTCTTATTTTATAAAATTTGTACCATATCAATTTTTCGGTTATTCTATTATATATAACCAAAATTAGACTTTTCGAAACCGTCCCAATCATGTCGGTTTCTCTTCGGTATCGGTACGGTTCGATTAATTTTCGGTAATATTTTTTAATATCATGTAAAAGTCACTAGTAGAATTAGAATGCAATAGCATACGTACTTTTATAAGATTTAGCAAAACTCTCTAGATATTTTATATTTTGAAAAGTGATGAATTAAGATAATATGAAATATGGTTAAAGTATAGATCCATCAACTGTTCCACGGCAGTGCAAAAGAAACTAATTAAGCAAATACAAAAAAAATATAAATCACACAAGTGAAAAGATATTAACCAAGTTGGGATTCAAGAATAAAGTCTATAGAAGATTAAATATTCAAAAAGATAAATCTAAATCATACGAAAGGAAACCTATTCAATACATTGTGGTTTGCTACTCATAATCGCTACAATATCTTGTGTCTTGTTAGTCAATATACTGAAAATAATTTAGTTTCAATAGGAGTAGCATAATAGATTTGAGAATTAGGATTTTGAGTTTACTTACTTGTTGGTTTGTAACTGTTTCATAATTTCAAGGCCCAAAAAAAATTAGTGCTTTATTATTTTTAAACTTAATATATAAATATATTTTTTACATGATAAATTTATTCGGTACGGTTCAGTATTTTTCGGTTTATTTTCATAAAATAAAAAATCTATCCTAATTATCGGTACAGTTATAAATTTATAAAAAAAACTACGATTTTATTAAATGAAACCTAAAAATCGATTCGGTACGATACGGTTTGGTCGGTTTAATTAGTTTTTAAATATCCATTGACACCCCTACTTATCCCTATTAATTATGTGGAAAAGCCACTAGATCGATTTGCTTTTTTCTCGCTCCCACCGATCGGATGGAAATAGATTGTCTATGGGAGATATTCGTATTACTTTGTTTGTATTGGTTTGTACAAGAATGCGCAAGTCCTATATAATATTTAATATATAATATACCATTTCAAATCTTTCGATCATTATGGCCAACTTTTTTCTATGTTCGATGAGTCGGTCTCACAGTCAAACATACTTATACTATTATGCTTACGAGCCTGTAAGTACTTTTTTTATTTTATTGCAGCTAAGAGCCTGTATTGGCCAAGTTTCTCGGAGGCTAAAAGTACTTTTTTTTTCCCCAAAAAATTTAAGTTGTTTGGCCAAGACGGTGAAGTATTTTTCACCAGCAACAAAAGCAGAAAGTTTTTCTGCTTTTGAGAAGAAACAGAAAATTCTAGCTTCTTCCAAAAAGTAGAAGCAGAAACAGAAAATTAATTTATTCAAAACAAAACTATCTTCACCATAAATTTATATTTTTCAAATTATCCCTCACTGATTTAAGCTTGTTCTTTTCATTTTGTTTCTAGTTTTTACCATTCTTTCAAAATTAAAGACATCATATACATGAATCATATTGTAACTTCTCAAAAATAAATTATTGGCTTTTCTTGTTTTTGATTTTTTCTTTGTGTAATGTCTTGTAATTTTTCAAATTATCTTCTTCTTTTTTCACACTGAAGCAAATTATCTACATCCTTCTTTGGATTATCAATTCTCTTCCTATAAATAATCATTTATAATTTCTCTATTATAGACTATTAATTCTCGAATCTTTAAAACAATTATCAAATCTAATTTGTGAAAATTACCTGTCAATAGGTAATAAATTTATAATTGCATCGCATAATCTATATATTATTAAAAGAAGAAGAAAATGCATCCACATTAAACTAAGTGACAGCCTCACAATAGGCCACTTGGTAATTTAGGACAAAGTTAGTTAGATTAGGTAATAATTACTTTTTGAATTTAAATTGAAGAAAAAAATTAAATTATGCATTGAATGCCGTTGATAATTAGTTACTCTTTTTGAATTTAAATATACTTAACTATTGTTTTTTACGAAAATAATAATTTTTTATAATATTTAAAATTATTTCTATTTTACGCTCAATGCCATCTTTCAAGTTTCACACTCAGAATCATCTTGTTACAGCTATACATAATTTCATCCGACAATATTCTTCGACCGATAAGGAATTCAACTATTATGCTAATGAAGACGTTACTGCAGAGACTGAGGAAGGAGATGGGTCTTCTGATATTCCTTTAGAAATGAAAGGGAAGTCTTCTACTTATATGGAGGCGTTGTGTGATAGAATTAGAGATGAAATTGTTGAGAAATGTTATAATGTGTGAGTGACTTTGCTTATTATTTCATGGTGAATTATCAATATATATTAATTTGTGGAATAGACTTCTAATTCATACTGAATGATGTATTTTGATTATTTAAATCATCTTGTAAATAATAAGTAATTATACTAGATAATATTATATGATTTGGTATAACTATATATGTTATATTGATTTAAATATTTAATATGTATGTTTATTTTATTTTTATATTTTAATTAAATAAAATAAAAAATATTAAAAGTCTCTTACGATAAATATTTGAGTTCATTTTTCTCTTTGAAACAATTATAAGACCTTGGTACTATCCTTTTTGGTAATTTGACACTCAAGAGCACTTTTTCGAAAGATTGGTCAAACATAATTTATTTATCAAATGTTGCAAAAAGTACTTCTTAAATGAATTGGCCAAACACAAACAGTTTTTTCCCAAAAGTACTTTTGGATAAAGCACTTCTGAAAAAAATACTTTTTTAAAATAAATAATTTTTGACAGCTTGGCCAAACGAGCTCTAAGTCAGCAAACTACTTCTTGCAATGAAAAACTTACTAAATGTAGCTTAAATATCACATGAAGTCATTAAACTATCTTTTGTGGTAAAAAGATTTCTCAACTTTGTCTATGCATCAAACTCCTAATGAGTTTTATATGAAATTTAGGCAAAATTAATCAGTAGCTTTTTGGTTACAAAAAAAATAGTTTAATGACTTTTGTGATAGTCAGTCAAATAAAGTAATTTTCTATTACAGAAATAGTTTAGTAACTTAGGTAATAAAATGGAAGTCGGTGACCATTGACCATCCGAAAAATCTCTTATAGGGAGAGATGTTTATCATATCAAAACTTTCTCCCATTTGTTAAAACAAGTATAAGTATCTGTGTGATGCGAGAAATTTATCGTAGTAAAGGGAAAATTACACGACATATCAAACAATTACACTGTGTTTATCATGCGTAATTATACTTTCAGTAAATTTACCATTCACAGCTATGTTTGAGTTCTAAAGTAACAATAGTGGGGTATGGGGAGGTTTGAGTTCTATAGCAAATTCATGAAATAAGAGATTAATTATTTTGAACTAAAACAAGAGTGAAACAAGCTCCCGCCGTTAGTTGGTTAGAGCCTCGCTTAGTTAGTAGATGTAGTTCAACTCTCAACAAGAGCATTTCATTTTTCTGTATTTTTGTATTGCGCATTGGTTGTATTCGTTGCGCGAACTAATACAATCGATACGAATACAGTCGATACAAGTTATATCCTTTGTATAGACCCTTGTATACAGTCGATACAGGTTGTATCATTTGTATTTCGCCTTGGTTACAGTTGATACATGTTGTCTTCGTTGCGCAAATGAATACAATTGCGCGAACTAATACAATTGATAAAGATTGTATTCGTTGTACCAACAAACACAATTGACCGTAAATCGTAGCTACACATAGTAATTAGCCAAACTATAGTTATTAGGTTCTAAACTATAGTGATTTATAAAAATTTCCGTAAGCAAAGAGAAGAAACCAATCTGGATACCTTTCCGTCACAGTTAATGTTACCAACTTTTTTACTTTTAAAGATGACAGAACGTTCCTTTTATGATAAAACTTTTACCTCTACACAATGCTCCGTCACATTACCAAAATGAGATTCTGTTTATTTTGCAAAAATAAAAAGAAGATAAAAAAGAGAGCAATCAATTTCTAAAGTTGTGAAGGTTTAACTTGTCTATTCATATGGACACTTCGTAAAGATGATTGGCTTATTTTTTAAATCTATTTTCCTTTTTCTACTTGGAGCAATGAAAAGAATATGAATGCACAAATCATAGAGTAATAACAATTACTTTGCCCAAATATAGAGAGACAACAATAGAATGATTACATAACAATTGTAAATTGACAGCCATTCAAAGTTAATGAAGGCAAAAGTTGAACAACTTACACAAAAGGGTACTCAAAATATAAATGAGTCTATAATAATAATAATTAATTAATTACTATAAAAGTCAAACCAGTGGTACCTTTTTCTTCTTCTTGTAACACACCCGGTTCGACCCGAATAAGAAAAATTGCACATTTATTCAATTCAAATCCTTTGCTTGGCTCAATCAGCAATTGCCCAAGTCATGTCATTTTCAAAGATCCAGTGACAAACCTCAATCTTCCCGGGTCCCGACCCGAGTGCAACAAATGCTCCATGACTGGGTCCCCATGAAGACGTATCCACATGGCAAATAGCAACTCCATGGTTGATTTTGGCCTTTGAATTCGGGTCCAAAATATCCGCTTCGTAGACCCGAACTTTAGGAACCGAATGGCAGTAATAGAGCAAGTAAGGGAACAAGCTCTGATGACAAGACACTGATTTGGTGACTTTTCCACCGTTGATTCCTTTGACTGATCCTATTATGATATTCTCCTTTGACCCTTTTGTATTCTCAGTTGTTCGAACGACAACGTTTCGGCCCAAAACGGAAGTTGCAAAATCAATCATATCTTCAGCTGAGTTAATACACCGTTTTGTCTCGCCGGCACTCGGTGCTCTTTCACACTCCGTCAAAGCATCGCCGATCATCTTTGCCACCGGAGAATCATCGCCGGCGTGAAAGATTTTCTTCATCTCGCCAATCTTGGAGGTAGAAAATGGTAATTTAGCAGCAATCACCCGGGGCAAAAACGACCTTTTAGGCATCTTATCCTTTATATCTGGCATAGGCATAATTGTACCACTCTTCAACATCTTCTCCCGGAAAAACTTTCCGGGCTCAACCCACCGGTTATTCACCATTTTGCCACCGTTGACCTCGGTCAACGAAGCCAAAACTTGAGATGATTTGTTGTGGTAATTAGAAAATGTGGCAGAATCTTTGACATAATCTTTGAAAGTGTTATTAACCCCATAAGTTTTGAAATTAACTTTTGGGTCGTTAGCACCTTTACCGTAGCCAGTGAATTTATCAGTACCTTCGTTAAAAGATTGACCATAGTTGACAAAATTTGCTTCACCAGCATTTGTATCCTTGATATAGTTCTGAAAATTGTCATCTCCAACATTAGCTTGATCTCTGTAATTAGTAAAAGTCTCAGTTGGACCATTACCACCAGCACCATAGTTCTTGAAATTATTTTCAGGAACATTTCCATTGGTACCATAAGATGTGAAATTTTGGTTGCCACCATTTGCTGTCTGACCATAGTTTGTAAAGGTTGAACCTATAACATTTGTGTCTGTACCATAGCTGGTGAATTTACTATCAGCCCCATTCCCATTTTTGCCATAGTTACTGAAAGATTGGTCACCAGCATTAGCATTTTGTGAGTAGGCAGTAAAATCTTGATTCCGACCAGTAGCTGCGTCGGAATAGGAAGTGAACTTAATATTGGGGACATTCACATTTGGACCGTAGTTTGTGAATTTACCAGTACCCCCAGCAGCATTTGTGCCATAGGTGTTGAAACTTTGGTCAATTACATTTCCATCAGGGGCATAATTGGAAAATCTATCATCATGGCCTCCGGAATCTCTACTGTAGCGTCTGAAAGAATCTACAGGGATGTTTTCTCCGTCAGAATAATTCTTGAACCCGTCAAATCCGCCAGCTCTGGTAGTGCCGTAATTGGTGAAGTTCTTGTCATTGTAAGATGCAAAGTTGACATCTTGGCTGTGCTTTTCAAGACTTGGTGACAAATCTGGGGCGCACAGCAGATTTGCTGAAGAGCAAAAGGAGTGAAGCTGTGTGGAGAGTGCATTCTGATCTGCTACAAGCTTTGTGTAAGTTGCATATTGTGCAGCGTTCAATGGTGACGCTTTGTTGAGAAGAAACCATGGCTTTGGCAAGTCATTTGAGACTTGTTTCTTCCAATACCTAATCAGATAACCTTTCGGTGTAAATGGGTTCCCAGATTCACCAGAATTATCTTCATTTCCAGCCACAACAACCTGCATTCACACCCCATTAAGTACATAAAGTTACAATCTTTACACAACAAGGGGTACCCCAAATCAAGATTACTTCAAAAACTAAAAGAGATAAGAGTAATAAAGATTAAAGATTGTTACTTACATTGAACAGAAGAACAAGTAACATGCATAAAGAAAGAGTTTTGGTGGTGTGCATTTCTTTAGTGTGAAACAGAGAGAGAAAGGAGGAGGTGAAGAGTAGAATGTTGGTGGGAGGTTTGGTTGGAGGCACAAAATTTATAGTAGAAGGTTCTAAAAGAGTATAGTAGAAAGTAGAGATAGATGATAAATGGAGTGTGGGGTTTGTTGTGCTCTTGCCCTTTTGAAGTTTAAACACTATCTGTCAGTATTTTTAGTAGAGGGTTTTGGTTTCTTGATTAATCATGATTTACACTTCCACAAGCTTGATTTTCTTCTTTCATTTTTTGGTAATTGAAAGATGGATTATATTAGTAAGCTGAGCTTTTTGCTTTGTTGATCCTCTTTTGCTTATGTCTGCTTTCTGACGTGGAAAACTCATTCCTTTAAAAAAATTTAAGTTGGGTACCTTTTTTAGCTTCACTAGACGCATGACCTGTAATTTGGCTTGTCAGTTTAGCCATCATTGGGGAAATTTTTCAAATTCACTTCACATTGCCACATTACAAGAGTAGTATAAATCCAAGACTCTAGGAATCAGTAATATTTAAATAACCCTCTTTGAGATTGACAAGAGTCTTCATTTAGACAAGAAGTTTTTGGAGAGAGGGCTAGCCTAAAGATTAGGGGCAATAGTATTTTGGGAACCCTTAACATTAATGACCTTCTTTGAGATTGAGAAGAGTCTTTATTGAGACAACAAAGGCTTAAAGAGAGGACTACCCTAAAGATAAGGGCATTAGCATATTGGGAAACCCATCTAAAGAACCCCATTCCCCTCGCCTCGCAATAAAAGCATAGTTTTTCTTTTCGAGTTTAAATTCAAGAGAACAGTTCCCTTTTTTTTTTTTTTTTTTTTTGGCTCTATCACTTAATTTGATAACAAAAAATACAATAAATGATTTAAACACATTGGTAGTGTAGTTTTTTCTGCATTACATTCTATAAGTTGTCCTTAATAATCGAGAAATTTTCAAGGGTTAATGGTGCGGATAATTTTTCACTTAAACATCACACTTTTATTTGTAACAAACTTCAAACCTATGAAATATGCGTAATTCATTGATCACATATTGTACTTTTACCACTAAACTAACCATATATAAGTTAAGTTCTTATTTTGGGGGTGGTGAGGTGGGTAGGGTGGTGAGGCTGCCTTTTGAGGCTAAATTTAGTGACAGATAAGCCATAGAAGCCGCGTAAAAATGTGCACAAGAACCATACTGGTTTTTTGATGGTACGTTTTTTGGTTTCAAATGGGTTGTGAACGCGTCTAGACCTCAAACATTACTACTATTTTGTTTTATGTAATGAATTTTTTCTGCAACTTTTTGTGATCCTCCAGTTCTCACTCACTCTCACCTTCAATAGTAATACTCTCATGTGTGCCATTATATTAATTATTGCTGCTCTCATTATCTCTCTTACCAAACTTTTTCTTTTATTTTAAGTGAAAGATGATAAACTTGCATTTGTACCTCTTGGTCAGGGACAAAAGCCCGTGACAAGGGCAAAGTCTGTAATTCTTCCTGTGGTTTAAGGATTTTCTTGGTATATTTTCTCTTCTTTCTGCTCACTTATCTTTCTTGTGGCCACTAAATTCTCGAACCAGGATTGGTTTTTGCATTATATTTCAATAAAGTTTTTCAATGTATATATTTCCCTTTTTTCCAGCGAGGATATAATAATGATGTATAAATTAATCTCTGTGTGTACGTCATCTGACGAATTCTTGATGTTTTTGTGACTTAAGAGAGCACTAAGAAATGGGCCACCCCTTTATACAAGCGGACACTGTTTATTTTATTTCATTTTTGTCATTTTTTTATTTAAAAGCATTTGTGATTGATGGATTAATGAGTAAAATGTATAGTGACATCTTAACGGTCTAGTTGTGTTCAAAATTTTCTCAAAAGAATCCTTCATTATCTTTTAGTTTTGGATATTTAAAAATCTAATCTTGTACAATATTCACTAATATAGTCTCTAAAGAGATATCAACAAAAAACAGTTCACCATTCTCATTCTTAATTATGATAATATTGTTTATAAGTAATTAATTGTATGACAATGCTACAACTAGCATTTGGAATTATTGATTTAGGAAGATGATGCAAAAGTTTATGGAATTATTGTTAATGCAATTCGTATCTCAAGGCCAAGACACTCATCGCAAAAACGGAGGAGTTAAAAATGAGAAAAAGATAACAAACAAAATAATAATCAATATTAAATTTAAAAGTTTTACCCAAAAAAAATAAATCAAAAGTTGAGTATCTTATTACTTTTGACTACTTTGTAATTTATTGATTTGTATGATTATCAACACCAGTTGAAATTATCATACATGAGACCGTTATTTTAGACCGTTAAATGAGAAAAGAATAATTAAGAGAGTTTCACCGTAAATGTTTAAATTGTTACGTTTTATACTCAAAATCCGATTGAACTAAATCTTACATCCTAGCTAGTAATTAGTAAAGTAGTAATCATCATTATCTTGTGAAGCGGACATGATTAAAAACTTTTTACAACGCCACAATTAAAAAACAACAATCAGTACCCTTAACGCCGGAGCGTTCGACTACGGAAGCGATCCAACTTATTAGGAAGTTGGTTAAAAGTATAGGGAGGAAGAAAGATTTGCACATGGTATTTATTGACCCGGAAAAAGTATATGACAAAATCCCTAGAAAGGTTCTTTGGAGATGCCCGGAGGTAAAATGTGTGTCGGTTGCCTACATTAGGGAGATTAAGGGCATGTACGATGGAGCTAAGACTCGGGTTAGGACCGTGGGAGGAGACTTAGAGTACTTCCCGGTTGTTATGGGTTTACACCAATGATCTGTGCCCAGTCCGTTCTTATTTGCTTTGGTGATGGACGCACTGACACGACATATTTAAGGGGAGGTGTCATGGTGTATGTTGTTCGCTGATGATATAGTTCTAATTGATGAGACGCGAGACGGTGTTAACGAGAGGCTGGAGGTTTGGAGACAGGCCCCTGAGTCTAAGAGTTTCAAATTGAGCAGGACTAAGACAAAATATCTAGAGTGCAAGTTCAACGTTGAGCCGAGCGAAACAAGCTTGGACGTGAGGTTTGGATCACAAGTCATCCCCAAGAGAGACAGTTTCAAGTATCTTGGGTCGGTTATCCAGGGGGATAGGAAGATCGACAAGGATGTCACACACCGTGTAAGGGTGAGGTGGATGAAATGAAGGTTAGCATTTGGAGTCCTGTGTGACAAGAAAGTGACATCGATACTCAAAGATAAGTTTTATAGAGCGATGGTCAGACCGGCCATATTGTATGGGGTAGAGTGTTGGCCAGTTAATAACTCACATATCCAGAAGATAAAAGTAGCAGAGATGAGGATGTTGAGGTGGATATGCGAGCATACTAGGATGGATAAGATTAGGAATGAAGATATTCGGAAGAAGGTGGGTGTGACCCCTGTGGATGATGACAAGATGTGGGAAGCGAGACTTAGATGGTGCGAGCACGTGCGAAGGAGAAGCCCAGATGCCGTGGTCAGGAGGTGTGAGCGATTGGCTTTGGCAGTTTCGAGAAGAGAGAGAGGGCGACTTAAGAAGTATTTGGGAGAGGTGATAAGGCAGGACATGGTGTGGCTTCATATTTCTGAGGACATGGCCCTTGATAGAAAGGTGTGGAGGTCGAGCATTGGGTGGTAAGTTAGGAGGTAGCTGAGCATTTTTCTACTTCGTTCCGGGTGGGAGGCTGGTCTGGTAAGGTTTTCCTAGGCTACTAACGATTATTGTCGTGTCCACACTATTCTTCCATTTTCGTAGTACCGGGCCTTATTAACTGATTTTTGTTATTATTTTTTTTATCTATTTCTGGCTCTTATGATGTTGCTATTATTCCTATGGTTCTATTGATGATACTAATATATTGTCTCTTTTTGTCTTCTTGAGTTGAGGGTCTTTCGGAAATAGCTTCCCTGCTCTCCGGGATAGGAGTAAGATCTGCGTACACTTTACCCTCCCTAGACCCCACTTGTGAAAACTCATTGAGATTGTTGTTGTTGTAGTACCTTTAATGAATTATTAGCTAATAGCTATCATGTAGGGACTTAAGATTGTTGTTCAACAGTCTCACTCCTTTGGAGATTGCCTCTGGTTTTGTTGAGAGAATTAGAATGATCCAAGGAACTACTTTTCCTAGACAAATTTTGGAATATAACACTAATTTGGCAAAAATAATTTTTGTACTACCAAGGATTAACGCTTCACCACCTATGTAAATTTTGCGCTATGTTTAATTCTAATTCATATCCAATTTACCAACAAAAAGGTAATATGTAAATACATTAAAATTTATTTACACTCGGTGTTTATATCAATTTATATTAATTTATGATAGTAAATGTTAAAATTAGGTGAGAATGAGTAATTAACTGAAGTTTAGTGATAATAATAGATATATTATGTATTCATTAAGTGGGTGTAAAATGGTGTATTAGGTATGCCGAAAGTCATTTTTCATGGATAGAAATATTTTTTCAGTGTTTGATAGGTGAGTAAAAGATAATTTTCAAAAACATATATATATATTAAAAATTAATAATAACAGTAGAACATCAGAGTGTTTTTATGAAAATTTTTGAGTACTAAAGATTAATAATATGTCTCATATTAATAAGGTTAAAACTTAATTAATCAAACGGGCTACTAAGATTCCCTGCCTATTTCTATTATATAGAAGAAAGAAGAGGAGGCTGACCAAGGATATCATGGTCATTTCAAATATATTACTGCACTGTTTACTTGTATACTACGCTCAAAAGCTTGGTTGTGGATTTTTCGTTACGGAAAAAATCAAAACTAATGTAGCCCCAAGCAGTTGAATTCTTCGGGTGGACCCCACTTCCCATTCAACCTTCACTATTTTCTTTAAATGCATTACTTAATTACTGTTATAAATATTTTTTCAATAAGTACTTTTAACTAGGAAATTATTTCTTTGGTAATTTTATAATTCAAGCGTTCATTTGATTAAAAATATACTATGGTAACCTATATTTATATATAACAATTCTATTGTCTCCTTAAGAAACATTATTTCATTTATTTTATTTATTGACTATTTCGGGTAAAGAAGAATTTTTTAAAAAATAAAAAAATTAGCGATAATTTATGTAGATTTATATTTGTATAGAGTAAAATATGCTATGCTATGTGGTCGTCCAAAAGAGAGACACGTGAAACCTAAGACGGGGCATAGCTAAAACCGAAGGCAATTGTCCCGTCTGTCACCGGAAAGAATAACGCTCATAAAGATACAATAAATACCCTCCGTCCGGTAGCATTTAATGGAGAATATTCCACAGTATTTAGTGCGCTGCCCGTTACAGAGAATTTATTCTCACTGTTAGACCTTCTTCAATGGCCCTCATAATTGATACTAAAGAAGGACATGATCCTAGAACTTTGTTCCTTAGGTGCAACTATAAATAGTGAGCTCTATTATCACTGTAAAGGGGACGATTTTGCTGGCAAACTTAAACTATAATCAATAAAAGCTTTATACAATTTTACTTTCTTGTTCCTTGATTTCATCACTGTTGTGCCCGGAAGATCTGCTCTCGAATCATTGTTCTTCGTGATTTTATCTTCATTTCAAGACTAAGTATTGCACATTTCTTTAATTATTTTATTATTTCAGGATCAAATTAATTCACTTGTCTAGAAACAACGTAAAAAATTAACTGTACCGATTTATGGATAAATAGTTTGGCGCTCACCGTGGGGCCTAGACAATTGCGTAGTTAAGTTGATCCTTGCCTTTTCTACTAACGTGTGTTAGTTATTTATCTTAGCAAAAAATCATAAGAAATACCAGATAATAGTGTTAACAACACACACAATTCTGAGGTTCTGAGAGACCAGTCTCATCTCGAGGATTCAGTCAGTGACACCCACAATGAAGGAAACGATGCCACGCCGGTCCACAGGAGGCGGTACCCACAACATGTTCGAGAGGCAACTTCTGATGATGCTGAAGAGGATCATGTTGTTGATGTGGTAAGGGTCCTACAAGAACAATAATCGCTCATTCTAGGCCACCTCATGTGGCAGGATAAGGTTATGATGGAGTTGAAGCAGGTGCTGTCGGGGGCTTCAAATAACGCGAATAGACGAGGTCCAGTTCCTCCCGGTACTCCCGCAAATCAAACAACACAAAGGGTCGAAAACAACACCCCGAGGGGCGAAGTTGGCTCCGATGGGCCGGGGGGGGAGTTGATCCGGCCCCAATAACGAAAATGATCCCTTCCAGAATGAACTCTTACGATTTATGAGGGAAGTGAACATCCGCATGACCCAAATCCCGGGCGCACCACCGGTGCTGAAAGGTCTGAACTCAAAGAAATATACTCAGTTACCATACAAGCCAAGCGCGACACCAAAATTAATCCCGAAGCAGTCTAAAATGCCTGATGAGCCAAAGTATTATGGAACTTCAGACCCTCAGGAGCATATTACCACCTATACAACAATGGTGAAGGGGAATGATTTAGCTCCTCAGGAGATTGAACCTGTTTTGCTGAAGAAATTTGGAGAGACTCTCACGAGGGAAGCCTTGACGAGGTATTCGTTGTTACCCAAATATTCCATAGATTCCTTTGATATGCTCGTGGATTCTTTTATTAAGGCTCACACCGGGGCCAGAAAAGTGCTAGCCTGAAAGACCGACATATTCAGAATTGCACAAGAAGAATCCGAGTTACTGCGAGAGTTCGTTACCCTGTTCCAAAAGAAGAGAATATTGCTCCTGGCTATTCCGAATAAATGGGAGGCTGAAGCATTCACCAAGGGTCTGAATCTAAGAAGTTCAGATGCTTCCCGAAAGCTGAAGGAAAGCTTGCTTGAATTTCAAGCAACGACTTGGGCGGATGTCCACAACCGGTACGAGTTGAAGAAAGGATCGAAGATGATCACGTTAGCTTCCCGTCGTCGGTAAAAGGACGGGAGAAGAGCAGAGAAAAATCAAAAGACGATTTTAATACGGACAGACGGTCTTCGAGGGGCCGAGTTTTGCCCTACAAATGGGCCAAAGGTCGCGACAGGGGCTTCCGGTCAGCAGACAGGTTCGCCACTGATAGAAGGATTGATCGCAGTCGGAACAATAGATCATTGCAGGATAAAGAAGCGTCAGGTATGCGGGATCCTTCCTACCCTGGGCTGTCAGGATATAATTTTAAGGTCAGTATAGTAGAGTTGGTGTCAACCACGAGAAATATCAAAGAAGAACGTTTCCTGAAGCCGATGAGAGCTGATCCCAGCTAGAGGAATCCCAACTTGTGGTGTGAATACCAAGGGGACGAATGGCCACCGAACTGGGTATTGCCATCATCTCCAGGAATAAGTGGCGACATTGTTGAAGAATGGGTATCTTAGAGAATTCTTAAGTGACCGGACCAAAAATAACTATGGTCGCAATCGAATAACACAGAACCCTCGAAAGCATGAGAAGATCCTCCGTGCCAGACGGTCAACATGATCTTCGGGGGGAATGAAATCAACGGGGTCACCTTCTCGACAACAAAAAAGACGAAAGTATCGACAACCCATAGCAAGAGACTCCGGAAAGTTGTTGAAGACGGCATCACTTTCACGGAGGAAGACGTAGACGGATTATTGCTACCGCACAACGACGCATTGGTAATTTCTTTAAATGTGCTAGACTTTAAAATCAAACGTGTTCTTGTTGATCCAAGAAGTTTGGCCAATATCATACAATGGAGAGTATTGTAGCAAGCTAAACTCACCGGAAGCATCATTCTGGCCATAAAACTCCTCACCGAATTCAACCTTGCGAGCGTGACAACCCCAAGAGAGATTTTGTTTCCCATGAATGCTGAAGGGGTGATGAAAATGACTCTTTTTGAAGTGGTGGATGATGACATGGGATATATAATATTATTCTGGGAAGACCATGGTTGCATGAGATGAGAGTTGTACCATCAACATATCATTAGCTACTGAAATTCCCAACACCCTAAGGAATTAAACATATAAGGGGCAACCAACTGGCGGCGAGGGAGATGAATGCTATTTCGATCTCTAGTAGAAAAGGGAAGGAACACGCGGTATAACAACTACAAGAACCGACACCCGTTCCCGAATTGATACCTCGCAGTCTCAAAAGTAGCGGTAAGTGTAGTTTTGGTCCGAAAGGATGAAGGTACGCAATCTCCCATTTATTACGTTAGTAAAATTTTAACTGGAGCAGGAACTCGCTATCCGCACTTGGAGAAGTTGGCCTTAGCTCTCGTAGTCACCGCTCGGAAGCTGAGGCCCTACTTCCAATGTCATCTGATAGCTGTGGTGATCACATTTCCCCTGCAGATTATCCTTCACATTGCTAAACTCTCGGGTATTCTGGCCAAATGGGTCATCGAAATGAGTGAATTCGACATAGAATATAAACCAAGGACTGCGATTAAGTCACAAGTCTCTGCTGACTTTGTGGCCGGTTTCAGTCCGGGATTACTACCTCTAGCAACCAAAGAAGCAGTCGTGGTGTCAGAATCGACATCGGGAGTTTGGAACTTATTCACGAACGGAGTCTCCAACGTAAAAGGGTTCGGGCTTGGCATAGTATTAACCACGACTTCGGGAGAAACCCTAAGGCAAGCCATCAAAATAGTCCCTTTAACTAACAATGAAGCAGAGTATGAGGCTTTGATTGCAGGACTCGAACGGGCCCTAGTACTAGATTTCGAGGTCATAGAAATCAAGTGCGACTCACAACTAGTGGTAAATCAGGTCTACGGGATCTTTGAAACTAAAGAAGAGCGCATGCAACAACAGGTGGTGAAGGTCCAGGCTTTGCTGGCTTGATTTCGGGAGTGGTCGATTACTCACATCCCGAGGGAAGAAAATGCAGAAGCGGATGCACTGGCTAACCTCGGTTCGTCAACGAAAATGAAAGGATGAGAGTCTAGGATAGTAGTACAACTAATGCACTCGGTCCTGGATGCAGATAGCTATTACGAAATAAACACTACTAATTTGGTTTGGGAATGGAGGAATGAGATCATCGATTATCTTGAGCACGGGGAATTGCCCGAATGTTCCAAGGCGTCTCTGGCGCTACATGTCAAAGCAACACGGTATAGCTTTAAAGGAGAACAATTGTACAGAAAATCTTTCCAATGCCCGCTGACCCGATGTTTGGGAGTATCCAAAGCAAATTATGTTATGCGAGAGGTCCACGAAGGGATATGCAGAAACCATCTGGGGCGCAGCTTCCTTAGTGTTAAAACTGTTAAGGGCAGGATATTATTGGCCCCGCATGGAATAATACGCTAAAAATTTCGTACGAAAATATGATAAGTGCTAGAGTTATGCACCGCTAGTTCATCAACTGGTGGAACCACTACATCCAGTCCTGTCTCCATGGCCATTCATGAAGTGGGGGATGGACATCGTTGGATCGCTTCCGTCGGCTCCCGGTAAGGTAAGATTTCTTTTGATTTTAACTGATTATTTTTCTAAGTGGGTAGAAGCAGGTCCTTATTAGAAGATCGGCGAATACGAAGTGGTGGATTTCTTGTGGGAAAACATAATATGCAGGTTCGGAATACCAAAAGAGACAACGTGCGACAATGGGCCGTAATGTATCAGCTCAAAGATCACAAAGTTCCTTGAATATTTGAAAATAAAGAGGCTCATGTCTTCACCCTATCATCTGAGCACAAATGGCCAAACAGAGTCAATGAACAAAGTGATTATACAAAGCCTCAAGAAAAGGTTGGAAGCGGCTAAAGGTAAATGGCCTGAGGAACTACCCGGAGTTTTATGGGCATACCGAACGATGGCCAAATTGAGCACAGGGGGAACTCCTTTTTCCCTTGTGTACGGATCAGAAGCCCTATTTTGGTGGAAGTAGGGGATTCTACCTTAAGGTACTTCCAGGCAAATGAAGAAACGAATAATGAAGTAATGCTGATCAACTTGGAGTTACTCGATGAGCGCAAGGACTTGGCACATATAAGGATGACAGCATAAAAGCAGAGAATGGAAAGTATACTACGAAGAAAGTTTCAACGGCAGAAATAAGATCTTTAATAGCAAGGCACACAAGCTAAGAACCACTCCGGGACGGTTAGATAATTTTTGGCTCTATAGCAAAATTCCCACTGGGAAAATAAGTTTGCTATAAAGTAAAAGTTACCCGACCGTTCACAAGTGCAAACCATTAGAGGATTGTTAGATAGTCATTTGATCGATAGCATAAATTCCTAAGGGTAAGCGAAGTTTGTTACCGAGTGGAGGATTGTCTAGCAATTCATTAGTGGGATCCTCGAAGGTGCAAGATTCCTAGTGTTCCAATTTGCATTCTTCGCATTTGAACACTGGGGGAGGGATGATATGATAATGCAACAACAATGACTGCCACGTCGACCAGAGCATGAAAACCGGGAACATAATTATGTCATCGGGACCAGGGAACTGCGCGGCCAGCCCCGTAGAAACAAATTGTACAAATTAGCCACAAGAAATGACAATTTCTCTTTAACATAACGAATGCTTATGTACTTTTTGAAAACGAAAGGAATAAAGTTAAGTCCTTTTTATTTTCCATCTTTTTTCTTGTCTGATCGATGAATTAATTTTATTATTTGAAAGTTAAATAAGTACTTCAAATGCTAGTGCCGTAATGAACAAGAGACGTCCTCTTTAAGAGCACTGTAAACATAAGAGGACCCTCTATTATGAAAACCCTCATGTTAAAGGGTTGATTTCGGTAGAACTTATGCCCGGAATCAAAATGCTTTCAGGGAAAAATACACCTAAGGCTTCACATAATAAGATGCAAACAGTAAAACTTGCACAAAACTCTTAAGCAAAAAGAAAAGAATGCAAATATTAGAACTTGCATAAATTTTCAAACGAAAGAAATACTCAAACAATACTTGAGCAAAATGATACAAAAGTTGGAAAAAGGAAAAGAAAAGCTAAACTATTGCATTTTCAGAACCCGAAGGAAGAGAAGTGTCCGTGCCCCTAGAGGAAGTGGGTAGATCCGCCGATGGCTCAACATTTTGGCCCTCACCAGCTTGGCCTTCAACATCTTCGTCTTTCGCTTCCTCTTCAGTTCCCAAAGTTTCAGAACCGGAATCGGAAGCATCAGGCTCTGCCGGGAGACCACTTTTAGCAACCAACTCAAGCTCACGGGCCTTAGCAATTTCAGCATCAAAGTTAATGATACCAGTTTTGGCCTCTTCCAAGGTTTTTCTCCTCATGCTATACATAACGTAAGTTTTCTCAACAACAAGGGAAGCCTCTTGGCACTTAAGTTCTTCTTTAAGTTGGGTTACCTCGGCAGAAAGGTTTTTTCGGGCGGATATAATGGATCTGAGGCTAATATCATGGTCACGGATAATTAAACTAAAGAGCCGATTATGCTTGATAGGTTTCTTATACTTCTCCTCCAACTGGGCATGTTTCACCACCGCAGCAGCAAGCTCTTCAGTTTTGGAGTTCAAGGTTGCCTCTAAGTTGGTCAATCTTTCAGCGGAGGCAGCCTCGCGGTTGGTTGTAGCAAGAACGATATTATGGACTTCAGTCCATTTGGCCTTGGCTTCGTCAAATTTAACTCTCAGCGCACCAATCTCTTGGTAAAGGGTTACCACTTCTTGGTTGCTTAGCTACAAATGAGCCTCCAATACAACGGGCTCAGTAGCTTTGATTTCCAATTCTGAGAGGCGAGCGGCAGTTTGCTCCCGCTCGGCCAAAAGTTGATCCTGTGCGGAGGTAAGTTCTTCCTTTTCCCGAATCAACCTTTGGAGGCCTTCGGAAGCAATAAAGTTGGCCTACAAAGCAAGAAAGGCAAACTTAGGATATTTTCAGACAAAAGCAAAAGGAATAATAAAAGAAGTAAGGAATATACCGATGCGGCATTGTGCCTGGCATTGTTCAACAAGCACTCTCCCGAGAGAACCTGTATCTTTTCCCAATCTTTCTCTGAAGCCAAAGGCTTCAGATAGTTAGCAAGTTCCACTGGCCAGGATAGCAAATTGCATCCAGTGGAGACCGATAGAGTAACGCTCCTCCTCCTTTGCGGATCTTCTGAGGGGGAATATAGTTTTACCTCAAATTCCCATGAACTGGGGACTGGGGAAGAAGGACACCCTCTTCTCGGGCATATGCGGTCGGTGGAGATGATGTAGCAGTTGCTAGTCGAAGAGTTGATGTCGGTGGAAATGATGTAGCAGTGGCTGGTGTTAGTGAAGATGGAGATGAAGCTGATGGAGTTGAAGAGTAAGAAGCAGCTGCAACAAACGCAGTGCTGGTTGTTGGTTGCTTGACAACCGAGGACATAAAGGACCCAGTACTCAGTCCCAAAATATCGGGCGCGGTGACTGGGACACGGAAGCGGGAGTTGGCATTTTTTACCATTTCATACTCCCCCCAGAGCACCGAGACGCCGTCCTTAGTTGGTAAAACTAACTCAATGGATTGAGAGGTCTGTTGAGTTGAGGAAGGTCATCGTCTTTTATGTAGAGAAGATCCTTCCTTGCTAGCTACTCTATCTTCGTCAATCATCACGGTATCAATGGCCGGCCAAGGCAGAGGGCTCGTCACCACGACTTCCGAAGAATACTCGGGGGCATCATTAGTTGCCCTCTTATTTTTCCCTCCGACCGTAGAGGAACGCCTTATTTTTGGTTACTTGTTCTCCGACCGGGGGCTCCATGAGAAACACTTGCGCCCGAAGTAGGCCCGGAGACACCTGTTCGAGTAAGCGCCTCATGAAGAAACCTCGTCGCGTCAACAGGATCAGCCAAAACGTTCTCCTCAGGGATGGCAACCGAGCCCGCAGGTAGACATGATTTCAGGTAAAAGGGAGAAAGAGTCAATCAATTTCCTAGCGTGAAAAGAAAAAACGAGACGAGTTTGAGTTACCATGGTTTTTGGCCTTCCATCCGTATTTAAGGGCCAGTTCTTTCCATGTACGGGTCTCGGGCATAGTAGCATCCAAGATTTTCTGGACCCACCGAGCCAAACCTTCAACCCTAGGTAGAACCCACCGAGTTGCTGAAATAGGCGAAAGGTGGAGGATCAGTACAAATATAAAGGAATTTCTAGTGAAGAGAGTTGGAGAAGGGTTGAAGAACAGGATGCAAGCCAAATAAAGAGAGTTTAGAGAGTTATGGAGTATGAATGAAAGAGGTTGATGCGTATAAGTAAAGGTTTAGGCGGCTAAATTCATGGCCATGATTACCTCGATAACTGACAAAAGTTATGCTGAATCGTGGGATGACGCGTGTTCGGGACATTAAATGCGGAGAGACGTACGTCTAACCAACCGTCAGAAGCTTTTCAGAAGGAATCATAGTAATCCCCGCCAAAAAGAGTGCTTCTACCAACTTTTCGGTGACACAATATTATATCACTGAAAAGCAGGGGGACTATCTGTATAGGGTAAAATGTACTATGCTACGTGGCCGTCCAAAAGAGGGACACGTGGAACCCAAGACGGGGAATAGCTAAAACCAAAGGCAATTGTCCCGTCTGTCACCGGAAAGAATAACGCTTATAAAGATGCAATAAATACCCTCCGCCTGGTAGCATTTAATGGAGAATATTCCACAATATTTGCGCGCTGCCCGTTACAGAGAATTTATGCTCACCATTACACTTTATTCAATGGCCCTCATAATTGATATTAAAGAAGGACATGATCATAGGACCTTGTTCCCTAGGTGTAGCTATAAATAATGAGCTTTGTTATCACTGTAAAGGGAACGATTTTGCTGGCAAACTTAAACTATAATTAATAAAAAGCTTTATATAATTTTACTTTCTTGTTCCTTGGTTTCATCACTATTGTGTCCGGAAGCTCTGCTCCCGAATCATTGTTCTTCGTGATTCTATCTTAATTTCAAGGCTAAGTATTGTGCATTTTTTTTAATTATTTTATTATTTCAGGATCAAATTAATTCACTTATCTAGAAACCACGTATAAATTCAACTGTACCGTTCTACGGGTAAACAATATTCGAATGTTCTTTTATTGTTATCGATTGATATCGTTTTATAATTCTCATTAATTGCAATTTCAATTGGAATACTTTATAAAATTAGAATTTTAAAAAAAAAATATAGTTTCAAGTTCCATTTTTAATATAAAATATTAAAATTTGTTCAAATTGTATAATAAGGATTCCCTCTCTAAAACATGATTTGAGAATAATCTAAACTAAAAATTAAGACAGTTAATTTGAATTTTCTTTTCTTTTAAAGATCATTATATATTAGTAAGCATAAGAAGTATCATTGTGTATGATTTACTTCTTCCTCTATGGTTGAAGTTATTTGGGTACTTCCTTTGTTCAATTAGAATTCAACATTATATAAATTTTAAAATACATAAATATACAATTAACTATTTTCTTAAAAGGCTCAACAAATAATTATGGTGAAGACTGTTGTATTACACCCTAAATAGTATCTCAATCATATCAAATGGAATTAGAAAAAAATTATAATGCTTCAATTTAAGGCCAATTTGATTATTATTTTGAGTGATTGAGAGATTAATTTATTTTGAATAAATTATTAAGATATGTCTTTAAACTAGAATAAAATATAAATTTTCTTGTTAAAAAATCTTAATAATTAAAAATCATGATTATTAGTTCAAAGAACCAAAAAAAATCTTTCCGTCTACTATTTGGGAATAAAATTAATATGTTTTATTATTCAAATTTTATTAGTATAAAAAGAAAAAGCAATACATTAACATAACTGAAAGTACTAAAAGAGTAAAACTATATATTATTCAATTTAAACAATGAGAAAATACATCACGACTGACTTTTTAATTATTATTTTACAATCAATTTTAATTTTGGTGGTGTAGAATATTTTTACAGAATAAAAAAATGCAGAACTTATGTAGAAATACTATAAATTGTAGTTGAAGTATTGTATAAATTTTTTTATGATAAAGTGTCAGACTTCGACAACTATTACAAAGTGATTGGTATAATAATACGATTTCAGAAAAATTAAAATGCACATTACACAAAATATAAATAACAATATAGGTAATCGTGGTTCTATACGTTATTACACAAAAATCTATTTTCTTTCTTCTTTCCTTAAAGCATACCAAGTGTGTACATTAGCAATTGACCAAAAAATATTTAAAGGAAGAAAACAAGAAAAAATAACAACAATTGGGCCCGTGCAATCGCACGAGTACAACATCTAGTATATTAACTAAAGCATGTAATATATAATTTAAAGCCTTAAATAATTGTAAGAAAAATAATTTTCGTCCGTAAATGAAAGAGATTATTTTTCTCCATTTCATAGCTTTATTTGCGTGAACTAAACACTAAAGAATAGTCCTTTTTTTATTTAAAAATATCTTCCGAGAAAATAACTTTCTTAACCATCGAATGAATCCTAGTTTGTTCCCGGTAAATTTTGTTTTAGTTTTGGTGAGAACATGAGATAATTAAAGTTCTATATTTATTACCAAGATATTTGGTGCCTTCTCTGTCGGTTTGTCAAATGACCTATAGTTTCATTCCTCCAGAATTTTCAAGGTGTAAATTTTGGTTTATTCAATCTCGGTTCTTTACCAGTTTACCTCCCTTGGGTCAATTGCTATCATCACAATGATTGTAGGTTCATCTTTTTCAGTTTTCTTTCTTTTATTATTCCTACTGTCTTTATTTTAAAACTTCTTTTTCTATCTTTTTGCTCCTTTTTTTAATTCTCTTTCCCCCATTTAATTAAAGGGAAATTCCAGCAAAAAAGCCAGTTCTGAACTTTGATATTGTTTTATCCTTTTTATTTATTAAATTTCAAATTAACAGCTTACATTATGTTGGTGCAGTTTCCCTCCTTAAAGTCAATATTTTGACATTCTTTTTGTCCCTTTTTTCTTTTTTGAAAGAAAGTCTGTTGGATTTTAGGAAGAAAATCCAGCTCTCATGTCATTAATCAATAAATTTAACAATCTTCTTTCATTTATCATGGTATATATCATATTCGCAGATTATTTTTTCAAGTCGCGAAAATGAAAAGCTATTTATGACCTAAACCTCAGAAGAGTCAAGAAAAGAAGTTTTACTAACTGCCAAATCTGCAAAGCCTCTAGTAAATGGAGTATCCAAACTTATATTTTACATCTTGAAAGCAGAATTTGTTTGTATTTAGAGTTGGGACAAAAAATAGTGGATACGTATGGCCCCAAATTCAGTTGTTTTGTTTCCCACGAGTTGTTTTAGTTGTATTCTTATTGGAGCACCGACGAATCTAAATACGTGTAAAATCAATTAAAAGGGAAAGTATTTTCTATTAGAAATTTTTTTATACCCAAGTTTAAACCCGAATAAAACTTGGGTTCAAACTGAAGACACCTTTGATTAAAAATGAAGGATCTTATTCAATCCATCAGAATCTTTGGTTGTGACCCCAAATAAAGTTAAAGACACCACAGGTTTGTCAACAATGGAGATAAGGCACCCTTACTTTAATTTCTTCCTACTTGCCAACTACTAAGATGTTTTTATATATTCTATATTGCTTAATTAGCTGAACACCTAGTTTAAGACTCTCCAGTTTGTATTGTTGGTATTAATTAGTTTCTAGGTATAAAACCAGCACTTTCTCGTCTTCAATCTTTAAATGGAATCAAAGCTTCAGTCTTTAGTTATCACTTTGTTTGTTCTCTATCAAGTCAACCATTAATGTTTCCTGTTAAGTGCAGATGACCTCTTGGATTTTTACAAAATTTGTGAGTCGTCCTTAGTGTTCAAAATTGGCTTTCTTTGCATGCACCGTGCTGTTCATCCCAGCAAGCAAAAAAAGTACTACCAAATAGTAATAATGGCACTTTGTTTCCTTTGTACAAAAGTATATGTTACGTGTTTAATTGAACCCAATATTTGATATAGATATAAATGCGAAAAGTGTAACGACCCGGCCGGTCATTTTGAGAATTTAAATCCCGTCCGGCGGTATAAGGCCCTAAGCAGCTTCGTATTATGTGCCTTGACTTGCGTGCGTGGTTGAATTCAATTATCGGGTGATTCGAAGTGATTTGGGACACACAGTCATCTTGACCGTAGTCAGAACTATATGAAGACGACTCCGAAATAGAATTTCGTCGGTTCCGTTAGCTCCGTTGGATGATTTTGGACTTAAGCGCATACCCGGATTATGTTTTGGAGGTCTGTAGCTCATTTAGGCTTGAAATAGTGGAACTCGAATTTTTGGAGATTTTGACCGGTAGTGGACTTTTTGATATCGGGGTCAGAATGCGATTTCAGAAGTTGGAGTAGGTCCGAAATGTTGAATATGACTTGTGTGCAAAATTTGAGATCATTCGGACGTGGTTTGATAGATTTCGACATTGGTTGTAGGAATTTGAAGTTTCAAGTTCTTTAAGTTTGAATTAGAGGGTGATTCATGATTTTTAGCGTTAATTGATGTGATTTGAGGACTCGACTAAGTTCGTATGATGTTTTAAGATTGGTTGGTATGTTTGGTTGAGGTCCTGGAGGCCTCGAGTGAGTTTCGAGTGCTTAACGGATCAAAAGTTAGATTTGAGTTGCTGTTGAAGTCTTCAGGCATCTGTCATTTTCGCACCTAAGGTGGAGAGACCGCAGGTGCATGATCGCACATGCGGGAAGGCAAGCGCAGAAGCGAAAAAATGGAGGAGTGCCAGGGGTCGCAGGTGCAAGGTAAATTCTGCATCTGCGATGCTCGCAGATGCGTTAGGGTCATCGCAGGTGCGCAAGGTCCGCAGAAGCGAAAGGGATTTCCGCAGGCGCGCAAGCGCAGGTGCGGCCCTTTCATCGCAGATGCGAAGGCAGAGGGGGTAAGTAATTTGCGCAGATACACACTTTTTGGCCGCACAAGCGCACCTGCAGGTGCGAGCCCAGGCCCCACAGGTGCGAAAATACCTGGGCAGTGGTTAAAACCAAAGGGCTTCGCGATTTTTGTCATTTTTTGGACTTTGCAACTCGGTTTAGGGCGATTTTTGAGAGCATTTTCGAGAGATTTCTTGAGGTAAGTCCCTTGTGCTTATTTTTGATCAATGATCATGCTTCCCATGTATTTTCTCACCTAGTTAGTGTGTATTTAAGGTGGAAATTGGAAGTTAGAGGCTAGGAATTTTGGGAGTTGGATTATGGATTTGGAGGACTTTTGGTGTCGGATTTTAGTAAATTTGATATGGTTAGATTCGTGAGTGAATAGGCTTTTGGATTTTGTGACTTTTACCCGATTCCGAGATGTGGGCCCGTGTCGACCTTTTAGGGCGAATTTCAGAATTTTTGTTAAAGTATTGATTTAATTAATTAGATGAGTCTATTATGATTGTAATTATGATATGTAATTGCTTTTGGCTAGATTTGGGCCATTCAGAGCCGGATATTCGTGGAAAGGGCATTCTTACAGATTGATTGAGCTTGACTCGAGGTAAGTATCTTGCCTAACCTTGTGTGGGGAAACTACCCCTTAGGATTTGAGTCATCTTTGTTGATTGTAATCTGTGTACACGAGGTGACGAGTGCGTGCTCGGACTTATTTGTGGAAAGCTGGCCTTTTAGGGTTCTTATGTCCTTATATTCACCGTGTATGATGTTGTTTTTGATACGTTTGAATTTCTATTTGCTAGTTTCACCTCTACATGCTTTGATTAGAGATAATTGCTTTAGGATTCACTCTTACTGTCTATTTGTCCCTTATCCGACTTAACCAAAAAATTTACCTCTTTTATCGTCGTGCTATATTTTTCATAACTTCTTATCTTTAATTGAAATCATTATTTTCTCATCCTATAATTGTTTAGTCTTAATTGGAGTTATTATTATCTTCCGCTGCTTATCCTTACGTGAATTGTTGACTATTCCTCGTAATTTCTCTACCTCAAAAGGAGTTTAGATAACCTTTATCTTAGTTGACTTGCCATTATTTGGAACTATCTGACTCGTGTTGGCTTCTTATTGTTGACTTGAATATTGTGGAATCGTTGCTATATTTTTGTTTTGTTTTTCCTTGTTAAGTTGTTCTCCTTATGCCTAACATTCTTTACTGTAGTTATTCCTTGTGAATGAGTTTTACCGTTCTTGTGATTTAAATTCTTAAGTTGATTTGCTCGTCGTACTTTGCATTTCTGTCATTGTTGTTTTTGTACTCGTTGTGGTGATGTACGAGGTTTCTGTCGTGTTATAGTTGTTATCTCTGTTGTTTGCGCTGCATATTTAAATTGGGACTACGGACGTATTCCGAGAGATCCCCCAGTACTGCATATTTATTTTGGGACTACGGACGTACTTCGAGAGATCCCCCAGTACTGCATATTTAAATTGGGACTACGGATGTATTCCGGGAGATCCCTCAGCACTGCATATTTATTTTGGGACTACGGACATATTCCGGGAGATCCCCTCCCCTCCCGTACTGCATAATTAATTCGTGACTACGGGACGGTATCCCGATAGATTTTCCCTGTGATTATATCTGTGTTCAGAGCTGCTAATCTTCCATGCTTAGGTGTCACAGGGTGACTTATACTCGAAGGATATTACTTGAAAAGTTTGTATTTGAAAAGTATTTATCTTGAAGGAACTATGTTTGAAGATATTTATTTGAAAGGGTTTTACTTGAAAAGTATTTATCTTGAAAGAACTATGTTTGAAGGCTAATTATTTGAAAAATTTATATTTGAAAGGTTTTATCTTGAAAGAACTATGTTTGAAAGATATTTATTTGAAGGAAGTATATTTCAAAAATAATTTCTTATTGGAATGGATTATATTCTAAAGACCTCAATTTAAAAACTTACGGGTGAAAGTTTACACTTGAAGGATTTGACTAATTTATTGGGGTTGTTGGCTGAGACCTGATGTGAAAACTATTGCAGTTGCTGAGTTACTACTTGCCTTTACTGTATTGTGATTTTTGGATTTGGGTTGTGTTTTCGTTCATTTTTCTGTGACTTATTCTGGTGTTCCGTTGTTACTTCATGTTTTTCCTTCCTTATTGCAGTCACTATGTCGTTAGCCATATCGCGGGGTCCTTAGATAGATGTCATATTCTGTCATCCCTATGCTTATGCTTGTTCAGTTTATTAGACCAATGGGTGTCTTGACTAGTCCTCATCACTACTTCACCGAGGTTAGTCTTGATACTTACTGGACACCGCTGTGGTGTGCTCATGCTACTCTTTTGCACAATTTTTGTTTTATGCAGACCCAGGTATTTGTTCGTTAGCTAGCTGTGTGGACTGTCGCTGCGGAGACTCAAGGTAAATCCGCCGCTGCGTTCGCAGGTTTCGAAGTCACCTTCAAATTTTTGTTTTGCACTGTTTATTCTTATTTCTGGACAGTTATATTTAGAAGTTTTCTAGCAAACACTCTGTAGAGCTTATGACTTGTACTACCGATTTTGAAAATTGTGAGAGATTTCTATTTATTTTGTTAGATGTTAATTAAATAATGTTATTTCAATTAATGTTAGGCTTATCTAGTCCTTAAGACTAGGTGCCCTCACGATACCAAACAGAGGGAAAAATTAGGCCATGACAGTTGGTATCAGAGCTCTAGGTTCATAGGTGCTACAAGTCATAAGCGAGTTTAGTAGAGTCTTGTGGATTGGTACGGAGACATCTGTACTTATCTTCGAGAGGCTACAGAACTATTAGGACAATCTCACTTCTTTCATTCCTATCGTGCGAGCTTATTGATCTAGGAGTTTGAACTTTTATCATTCCATTCTCTCACATATGGTGAGGACACGAGCTACAGTTATAGTCGACGCTGCTCCCGGAGCAAGTATCGCTAGGGGCAGAGGCAGAGGCCGACGAGGAGTAAGTGTCACAAACAGAGCACCTACCAGAGCATCAGTTGAGGAGCCGCTAGTAGTTCTAGTTGGGGAGCAGGTACCGGAGGCGTCTATTGTTACCCCCGAACTTCAGGAGACCTTAGCATAGTTCTTGAGCATGTTTGGTACATTGGCTCAGGAGGGGTTGATTCCGGTTGCACCAGCTACTTCACAGACCAGGGGAGGAATCGAGACTCCCGCCGCCCACACCCCAGAGCAGCGAGTTCATGTTGGTCAGGTTCCAGTTGTCGTGGCGACACAGTCTGTGGTTCCAGTTCAGCCCGTGGTTAGGGCAGCAACATCTGAGGAAGAGCAGCTTAGACTTGCAAGGTTCAAGAAATATGACCCTCCTACATTCAGTGGTTTGGCTTTAGAGAGTGCACATGGTTTTCTGGAGGAGTGACATAACATCCTCTGCACTATGGATATTGTTGAGATAAGTGTGGTTGCTTTTACTACGTTCCAGCTTAAGGGAGCAGCATATCAGTGGTGGCGGGCATATGAGATGGGTAGCCCAACTGAGTTAGCTTCACTTATATGGGTTCAGTTTTCAGAGATGTTCATGAGAGAGTTTGTACCTCAGTCATGTCGAGATGCATGGTGTACGGAGTTTGAGCAGCTGCGCTAGGGCACTATGTCAGTGTCAGAGTATGCCGTGAGATTCAGTGATTTGGCCAGGCATGCACCTGCTTTGGTCGCCACAGTTAGAGAGTGTGTTTGTAGATTCATTGAGGGACTCAGGCATGATATTCGGTTCAGTATGGCTCGGGAGTTAGAGTTAGATGTTTCGTTTCAGCAGGTGGTAGGGATCGCTCGCCGTGTAGAGGACATGCAGGGCCATGAGAGAGAGTATATGCGAGATCAGGAGAGAGAGGACAGGGAGGTGAGGAGGCCTCGTAGACCGGAGAGATTTACAGGTCCTTATTTTGGAGGCAGGTTACGGCATGGTAGAGGTTTTGTGGGTCAGCCAGTTCGGTTTGCACTTCAGGCTTCGCATAGTGTGTCAGGTGCTCATGGGACTGATGTGTATTGAATTAGTGGAAGATTTCCATTGGTATGATGTGTATTCGACTTGTGATTCAGAGTTGAGGGTGAGACCCTCGCAATTCCATGTGATTTGATATGTTTGAGCTGGGCTGCGTGCCGCGGTGGAAGGTTATACCAGGATGAGATCCTTATGATTTGTTCATGTACTTTGATTTTTCCTTTTGAATTGATTCGTAGTATGGTACTGTTAGAGAGTTGTGTCTGTCAGGCTTGTTTGATATTTCCCTTATGTGTTTCTCTTTACATATTCAGTCATTTTCATTCTGTGCTTCTCGAGTTTTAGCTTGCGGGATGTGTGCCCGGTGGTGTTAATTGTGACTTGTTGATTCGAGTGTATAGTTAAGAGGTCTTCGTATTTCTTGCATCGTTGTTAGTGTTGTGGAGGTTTGAACAGGGTTCTAACGGATATGAGACTAATTGCCGGTGATGGTTTTGATTACGGGCAACTATTGTGATCAGAAATGTTATTATGGGCCTATGTGTGGTGTGTCTTGTTGTGTGGTCGTACCTTGTGGGTGTAGGCATGAGTTGTTACAGCTAGTTGAGACTGATATCGGTTATGAATTTAGAATCGGGTCTTTTGAAGACAAATGGAAGGTGAGAATTTTGACTCTAAGGCTTATCAGTGTTGATAGAAGGGATAAATTACAGTTGGGATGGTGTCGTTAGGCTTATGTGGATTGAGGTGACGTGGGGTCCCCCGCGGGTGTATGTTGAATATGTGCTTTCAGTGATTGAAGACTTCGAGGCGATTCTTAGCACGTTCGAGGACGAACGTTTATTTAAGAGAGGAAGGAAGTAATGACCCGGCCGGTCGTTTTGAGAATTTAAATCCAGTCCGGCGGTATAAGGTCCTGAGCAGCTTCGTATTATGTGCCTTGACTTGCGTGCGTGGTTGAATTTAATTATCGGGTGATTCGAAGTAATTTGGGATACTTAGTCCCTAAAACGGAAGCTTAAGTCTTAAGATTTTGACAGTAGTCGGAATTATGTGAAGACAACTCCGGAATAGAATTTTGTCGGTTCCATTAGCTCCGTTGGGTGATTTTGGACTTAGAGGCATGTTCGGATTATGTTTTGGAGGTCTGTAGCTTATTTAGACTTGAAATGGTGGAAGTCGATTTTTTGGAGATTTTGACCGGTAGTGAACTTTTTGATATCGGGGTCGGAATGCAATTCTGGAAGTTGGAGTAAGTCTGAAATGTTTTTGTACAAAATTTGAGATCATTCTGACGTGGTTTGATAGGTTTCGACACCAGTTGTAGGAATTTGAAGTTTCAAGTTCTTTAAGTTTGAATTGGAGGGCGATTCATGATTTTTAGCATTAGTTGATGTGATTTGAGGGCTCAACTAAGTTCGTATGATATTTTAGGATTGGTTGGTATGTTTGGTTGAGGTCCCGGGGGCCTCGGGTGAGTTTCGAGTGCTTAACAGATCAAAAGTTGGATTTGAGTTGCTGCTGAAGTCTTCAGGCATCTGTCATTTTCGCACCTGTGGTGGAGGGACCGCAGGTGCATGATCACACATGTGGGGAGGCAAGCGCATAAGCAGAAAAATGGAGGAGTGCCAAGGGTCACAGGTGCGAGGTGAATTCCGCATCTGCGATGCCCACAGATGCGTTAGGGTCATCGCAGGTGCGCAAGGTCCGCAGAAGCGGAAGGGATTTCCATAGACGCGCACGCGCAGGTGCGACCCTTTCATCGCAGATGCGAAGGTAGAGGGTGTAAGTGATTTGCGCAGATTCATGCTTTTTGGCCGCACAAGTGCACCCGCAGGTGCGAGCCCAGGCCCCACAGGTGCGGAAGTACCTGGGCAGTGGTTAAAACCGAAGGGCTTCGCGATTTTTGTCATTTTTTGGACTTTGCAACTCGGTTTAGGGTGATGTTTGAAAGCATTTTCGAGAGATTTCTTAAGGTAAGTCCCTTGTGCTTATTTTTGATCAATAATCATGCTTCCCATGTATTTTATTTACCTAGTTAGTGTGTATTTAAGGTGAAAATTGGAAGTTGGAGGCTAGGAATTTGGGGAGTTGGATTATGGATTTGGAGGACCATTTGATGTCGGATTTTAGTAAATTTGATATGGTTAGTCTCGTGAGTGAATAGGCTTTCGTATTTTGTGACTTTTACCCGATTTCGAGATGTGGACCCGTGTCGACCTTTTAGGGCGAATTTCGAAATTTTTGTTAAAGTATTGATTTAATTAATTAGATGAGCCTATTATGATTGTAATTATGATATGTAATTGATTTTGGCTAGAATTGGGCCATTCAGATCCGGATATTCGTAGAAAGGGCATTCTTACAGATTGATTGAGCTCGACTCGAGGTTAGTATCTTGCCTAACCTTGTGTGGGGAAACTACCCCTTAGGATTTGAGTTATCTATGTTGATTGTAATCTGTGTACACGAGGTGACGAGTGCGTGCTCGGACTTATTTGTGGAAAGTTGGCCTTTTAGGGTTCTTATGTCCTTATATTCACCGTGTATGATGTTGTTTTTGATGCGTTTGAATTCCTATTTGCTAGTTTCACCTCTACATGCTTTGATTAGAGATAATTGCTTTAGGATTCACTCTTACTGTCTATTTGGCCCTTATCTGACTTAACCAAAGATTTTACCTCTTCTATCATCGTGCTTTATTTTTTATAACTGCTTATCTTTAATTGAAATCATTATTTTCTCATCCTATAATTGTTTTGTCTTAATTGGAGTTATTATTATCTTCCGTTGCTTATCCTTACGTGAATTGTTGAATATTTCTCGTAATTGCTCAACCTCAAAAGGAGTTTAGATAACCTATATCTTAGTTGACTTGCCATTATTTGGAACTATTTGACTCGTGTTGGCTTTTTATTGTTGACTTGAATATTGTGGAATTATTGCTACATTTTTGTTTTGTTTTTCCTTGTTAAGCTGTTCTCCTTGTGCCTAGCATTCTTTACTGTGGTTATTCCTTGTGAATGAGTTCTACCATTTTTGTGATTTAAATTCTTGAGTTGATTTGCTCGTCGTACTTTGCATTTCTGTCATTGTTGCTTTTGTACTCGTTGTGGTGATGTATGAGGTTTCTGTTGTGTTATAGTTGTTATCTCTGTTGTTTGCGCTGCATATTTAAATTGGGACTACGGACGTATTCCGGGAGATCTCCCAGCACTGCATATTTATTTTGGGACTACGGACGTATTCCGGGAGATCCCCCAGCACTGCATATTTAAATTGGGACTACGGACATATTTCGGGAGATCTCCCTGTCTTGCATATTTACTTTGTGACTACGGACGTATTTCGGGAGATCCTCCAGCACTGCTTATTTATTTTGGGACTACGGACGTATTTCGGGAGATCCACCCCCCTCCCGTTTTGCACTGTTTATTCTTATTTCTGGACAGTTGTATTTAGAAATTTTTTAGTAAACACTTTGTAGAGCTTATGACTTGTACTATCGGTTTTGGAAATTGTAAGAGATTTTTATTTATTTTGTTCGATGTTAATTAAATAATGTTGTTTCAGTTAATGTTAGGCTTACCTAGTCCTTAAGACTAGTTGCCCTCACGATACCAAACGGAGGGAAAAATTGGGTCGTGACAAAAAGTGTGTTGAATTTTACCAATGATTAGATTTTATATTTATAATTCGGAAATAATTAAATTTATTTGAATCCATTAAAATTTAAATGTTAGAATCCGCTCCTGCTTTTGTAGCCACATGTATAGGGCCTCCATCACTACTGCAATCTTTGCAAATTCGCACATGCAAACAGTGAAATATTGGTAGAATTGAACATGGATCATTAATTTCGCGAACAGTGGGATGATGATGATTTCAGTTGGTACAAATGTGGGGATATTTCCAATTTATATAACTTATGAAAGTGGTCAGAATTCTTTGTAAAAACTGAGAAACCCCTCATATACATCTCTATTGATTGCAGGAAAACAGAGCAATCAAAGAACAAAAACAGCATTTTATGGAATACTTCCAAATTCTTCAACAGTTTACATCTACTCTTCCTCTTTTTTTTCTCAGAATTAATTATTCATTTGGTTTCTCGTTACATCAGTTTGTTCAATTTTCAACTTCCTGTTGAAAAACCTAGCAGAATGTTCGAATAAATTACATCATTTTTTGGCTATACGATTAAAGTAATAATAATTAAACAATAGGAAATATATTACTACAAAATTGGATATGAATAACTACTTCTGGAGGTGCTTTAATGATGGTTGGTTTATTTTTGATAGTCATGGATTTAAAATCTTGTCTGTATTAATGGCCACAAACATCACGTTACTGCTATAAAGAACATTATCCAAATAGAAATATAGGCAACAGAAAAATCTTTCCTTCTAAGTTGATATATGCTCTGAACCTTTTTCTGATGTATCCTTGCATGTTCTCTTTGTCGCAATCAACAATTCTCTATCTTCTCTGCGTTGAGACAGAGTCACGATTTAAAGTTTATGTATTTTTAATTTGATATCGAACTCATAAGTTGTCCTAGTGACTGATTCGCCGTTAAACCGTACATGATACTCTAGTTCTGTTCTGTAATATGACCAATATTTTGGCTAATGCAGTCTATATCACATAAGTATAAGAATCTTTGCAAAGTGTAGACTTTGTTAGCAATATTCTTTGGGACCCAAAAATATTGCATTGTGTGGTGGACATCATTTGCACAAGTTGTATCTCTTCTTTTATACCTAAGAGGCCATGACTATTTTGCCTATAAAAGGGAAGACCATTAGTTCATTTTAGACACACAACAAGACTTGAGTCTTCATTTCTTGTTTCTTCCTTTTCTCATTTATTAAGAATGTTTTGTATGATAGTTAAGTGTTGGGAAACACTTGTGTGAACCCTTTATTTGGAGTGATCTTGTGAGGTTATTCTCTTAGGGTATTTGGGATTAATTAAAGTGTTTACTCTAATTTTGTACTCTCGTTTGTATTCTTATTGTTATAGTGAAATTGCTCCTCTCCGCTTGTGGACGTAGGTCACTTTGACCGAACCACGTTAAATTGGTGTCTTCTTTATATGTTTTAATTGCCGTTGTTATCAACTTCAATTGTCTTTGTTATTGTCATTATACCGTTGTTTGATTAAATTCCGCACTATCCGGATTTCCGATCCTAATATGTTCCTGACTCTATCTGGCCCAAGTCAGCGCCTTGATTCCCGCCCAGTATGCATTCAACTTTTATGTACTATTGGCCAAGGAGAAAAGCCAACTAGTGTACACTTCACACTAGCTATATTTGAAAACTTTGAAATGCAAACTAACATGCCATCCCTTTTCATTTCTTTATTTCATCTAAGAGCCCGTTTGGACATAAAATTTGATGGAAGTTTTTTTCAAAAGAATTTTACTTTTTTTCAAAATCAGCGTTTATTCATAAAATTTTCAATTTTCACTTGAACATGCATTTTGAAAATTTTTGAAAATTTAAAAAACTTCAAAAAGCTATTTTTCAAAATTTTCACTCAAATCACTCACAAAACTTCAAAAACAACCCAAACTGAAATTTATGTCCAAACACAACTCTAAATTTCAAATATTATTTTCACTTGAAAAATTTCTTCACTATTTTTTCAAATTTTACAATTCTTATTTCCAAACGCCTACTAAGTCGTGCCGACTAATTTGTAGAGTGCGGAACCAAAATATAGTTCTTTTGGACTCAAAAAATTAAAATATGTAAAAAAAATTTTGTGACCATAATATATATAACGTCGTGTTAAAAGGCGCTATACCTTAACGGTTGTTTGCCCAATTAAGTATAGCGCCCCTTTAAAAGGCACTATATATATATATATATATATATATATATATAAAGAGCCCTAACTTACCGCGCTATATATATTATGTGGTCCCACAAATAATTTTTCTGGGCTTAACTGACATAACAATAATTCAACTGGGTATATCGCCCATAATTAAGGCGCTATACCTCAAATAATTGTACCCCCAGACTGGTTTTTGCCTTATTTAAAAAGATTAAGGATTTTATAAAAATTCATTCATAAATATTTTCAAGTCTTCTGAAATATTTCTTCGTTAAGTTATCTTGCATTAAGAAATGTTTGAACGCAATGATGTACCAAGGTGTTATTGTGGCTAACGTACGATTTTGAAGCCATGTTAGTCAAATAATAATGTGGGGCGCAGACGCTGGATATGTCAACAACTTGTAAGTTATTGTTTTGGAAAAAATATTAATTACTATTTTTTATAAAAAATATTAACTAATAGTGTTGTGTTATAATCCCCGTTGGTAGGACGGAAATAAATGTAGATTTGAAGAATGGTATGATGAACCCATTAATCAAGAATACTACAAATCATGTTTGCAGTATGTTTGGAATATGACCGGTGAATACGAACTCCAGATCTTTAAACTACAACGACAACTTGCGGCAGTGCAGGAGAAACTAAAAGAGGCGGAAGAAGAAAACAATAGGTTGGAAGAGAAATTTAAATGATTGAAGCAGAGAATAATGGGCGATAGTGACTAAATAAACATATGGATGTGTTGAGTTAGTATTTTATCTTTATATTTTCCGTGTCATGTATTTTTATTAGTTGTACCGAATTTAAATTATATTAAGTTGCTATGTTTGTTTTTGTGTTGTAGTTAAGGCTGTCCAACGGGATGGGCCGTCCCGTCCCGGTCCCGTCCAGTCCTACTTAATTCTAAATGGGATGGGCCCATATTAAACGGTACATGGGATGGGACGGGATAGCTATTTCGTCCCGTTTGTCCCGTCCCGTTTCGTTCTATCCCGTCCTATCCCGTCCCGCCTGTTCCGTGTCCTATTTTTTTTTATGCATTATATACAAGAAACTTATAATCCTACTTTTCAAGGTTTTCCTAAGACCACGGTTAGAAATGATGTTTTTAAATTTCAAACCGAATATCTTCAGTATATTCGTTGTGTATTTTTTCACTTAGATTGTAAAGTGTCTATCACATCTGATATAGGTCGTAGTCCTAACGGTTGTGATTATTTAACTGTTACATGTCATTGGGTTGATCATCACTGAAACATGCAAAAATATATTATTGGTTATAAATTTGTTGATTCAAAACACACTGGAGCATATATTGCAACTACTGTTTTACAAATTGTTAATTTTTATGGACTCATTGATAAAGTTTTAACTATCACCTTAGATAATGCTTCTGCTAAGTGCTAACACAACTGCATCAACTAGCTTAATGAAATGATTGCAAAATTAATCCAACTTATGCACCGACCATTAATAAAATAATTGCAAAATTTAAAAAATATTTTTTCTCTATTCCCCAAGTTTATTTAATTTCTACTATACTTAACCCATCTTTAAAATTAAAAGGTGCAAATGGACTTGTTCGTAAAATTTATGAGAATTTAGCAATTCAAGAAAATGAACAACCATTTCTCGAAGACTGCCAAGCTAACATATATTGTTATGTTAGATCAATATTTGATAAATATAAATCTATAAAAACAACAGGTGGTGAAACTAGGAAAGAAGAAAAATACAATGAGATACTTAGCGCTGATAGCTATGACGACATGAAACTCATGGAACATCAATCAATATTGCCAATTCCAGAATAATATACGAGAGAAATTATAGATAAGTTACAACGAAGTTATATAGGAGCTTACAAATATTAGTATGATAATTTGTAATTGGCTACTAAGAGGCCTAGTTCAAACAGAACCCTTCCTAGAAGGTGGCTGCGTAGATTAGGTGCTCTTCAAAAGAATTATATTTGTATGTGAGATTTGAAAGTTCTATTAATAAAATAAAAGGCTCTAAGCGTTGAATTGTTTTTATGAATTGTCTTACACATTTACTTTGTTACTTAATGGCTTGAAATTATATTAAATAAATTATAACTCTATTATAAATTTATAATTACTAGAATATTTCATTACAAGTCTTTTGTTTTAATATTTTATAATTCTTTACTTAGTTTCCTAATTTCCATTTAATTTTTAAGTTTATTAAATAAGTCAAAAAACTAGCTGTTGCAAACTTTAAAAACTTAGTCATTGTCAAAAGAATAGCCGTTGCCAAACTCAATGCTTAAATAATTTTTTTTTAAAACGGCACTTAAGGCCCGGGAATCCGTCCCGTCCCATTCCGTCCCATCCCATTTGTTAGCGGGACGGGATGGGCCTACCGTTCGTCCTGTCCCGTCCCGTTTATTAGCGGGACAGGATGGGCCTACCGTTTCGTCCCGTTTGTCCCGTCCCGTTTCGTCCCGTTCCACCACCGTTCTGGCTAAATGTCGTCCCGTCCCGTCCCGTTAATTTTGTCCTGTCCCGTCCCGTTGGACAGCCGTAGTTGTAGTATTAAACTAATAAATAACCCGAGAAATAAGAACACATGCGCATATAATATAAACCATAAATAATGTTGCTATTACATACTGAATGTCATATGTACAAATAATAAAAAATATCAATGTGTCCCACAACCTGTATGCTTTAAAGCATTGGTTGTCCTGAGGCGCATCCCATCCTGCTCGGCTACACTATCAGGATCATCCTCATCACGTCGCCTCTTTATCGGAGGATGCGCTGCAGTATGATCGTCAGTAAGGTTGACAGACTCGGTAGAAGGGGTGGTCAGTTTAGCAGTAACCTATAAAATAATAAGATATTTTAGTATATGAAATAGATATTAGTAATGTACGTGTTAGCTAAAAAAATTTAAATTGTCTTACCATGGTCTCGGCGGGCTCCTGAATATAATCATCCGTCTCAGCCATGTCAATATCGCACAAAGTGGCCTCCGTGACGGGCGAGGATGATGCCATAAAAAAAATACTTTAGATATTTATGGATAATCAATGAGATAAAAGCAAATATAAATAATAGTAATACAAACAAACCAAATCATGTGAAAGATCCGCAGCATCTCTCGATGATGAGCCATAACTCAGTCGGCACCCACTATCAACATATCGTATCAGAGGATCATCAACAACCGTCGATGGCTCTGGAGGACTAGGAAAATACTGATCCCACTCCTGTCGCGTAATGGCCATGCCCGCGATCAACAGTGGAGCTAACAGGGTCACCTGCGAAGTCCCTCGAGTAAGTTGAAGGCTGAATGACGGCATATCTCTAGGAGCATGGTCTGGATCATGGTGGTCACCCGATTGATCAACTCCAACATCCTCAACACATGCATCAACGCCCCCTTGCTGGGGACTACGTCCTCGCCGACCCCCACAACCTCGTGGTACACCCCTACCTCTCTGGGCACACCTGCCACCACGTTCAGGCTCCACTGTTGGCCCATGATGGTACTGCTCTGGTGCCACATAATCAACCTCGTATCTTAAGTGCTCATCATCTCGAGCTCGCCTCAATGTCCGGGAAGCCAGATCTGTAACCTGCCACCCATACTCGTGCAAAGCGGTCACTCCCTCGCCGATATGCTGCTGCATCTGCAGTCCAAACCGGTAGAACAGACATAGGCCAATAGCCTGCACAACATGTAAAATATTAATTACGAAACGCTAGGTTAATGTTATAAGTAAGTATACCAAATATCATACTAGTGCCTCGTGCCTCCCGGCATATGGAACGTACCGACTGCCAGCACGATAAACGAGATTCCCGACGAGAAGTCGGGTAACGCTGCGGTACCAGCCCATATACTCATGTTCACCATCCGTCCGGTCAGGTGGGGGAGGGGGAAAGAGGGAGGTGCAGCTGGTCCTAAATATATCCTATGCCAAGCGGGGTGGAGGTACAAGCTGCGGTCGACCAAACTGGCGAAGGACTCGCTCGGTGGCATGATGCTCGACAATATCGAGACACATCAACGGGACGGAAGAGCTCCACATAATTCTGCCGATCGAGCAATAATCGGGCAAATCAGCTATTAGCTCATCGCTGTATGGCCTCCAAATGAACTATTAAGTAAAAATAGGAACCGTGAGTATATGCAACACATATAAAGCTAGGCCAAGTAAACTTAAGTATATATTTACCTGCACGCCATCCAGCAAATCCAACAAGTCCCTGTAATAGGGGAGATTGTGTCGAGCCTCGTACTCGCGTTCGTATCCCCGCCTATCAACCCACCTCCTAGCTAAAGGGAGAAACGGTGGAGGTGGTGCATCCGGAACGAAGGGTGGTAGAGGTGGCTGCAACTGCATGAACCGCTCTCATGCCCAAACCAAATATACAATGTGGATGTAAGATTTAAGGTATATTTTTACTATGTATGTTATAATCATGCAACTAATTGACTATGTTTTCACCTGAAGCAGCGGAAAAAATCCGGCAACATCTCATGTACCATTGTTAATATGAAGATCCGGTGTATTATCCGTAATGTCCGCATGTATCATCTCCAGATGCAGTCGGACAGACATCAACTGTAGACGACTAGTCCCAACCAATGCAGCCTCATCCACTGGCTGGAAACCGGTGAGTTGCTGCAACATCTCCAGGTACTGCAATCCCGTATAATCTCTGATTGCATGCGGTAAAGCAACAGGATGTCCATTAACCGGCAGCCTATACAGAACCTCCACGTCCTGAAGCGTGATAGTAGCCTCGCCAATGGGTAAATAGAATGTGTGCTTCTCCGGTCGCCACCGCTCTATCAAAGCCGTGATCAACGACCAATCTAATTGCAGCCGGTCGATCTCAATAATCCTATAGAAACCTGTATCCTGAAGGCGTCTGACTATACGGGGATGGAGATGGTGGCCCCTAAGAAAGTCCCACATATCGTCTACTCTTCTAGCACGAAAGTTCTGGGTCAATAACTGCCCCTCCCATATGTACTAAGACCTATGCTCGGCCTGTAGCAACAGTAGCTTTAGCGAGGCAGGTTCGGGATGCATAGGCGGAACCTCCAGTGGGTTGGTTCGAGCCGGGCGAAGCTAGGCTATTGGGTACAGACTTGGTTTAGGATGCTTTGAAAAAGGTTAAATTGATTCAAGATCGACTTCATAAATCCCAATCTAGATAAAAGAGTTATGCAGATCAAAAGGTTCGTGATATGGCATTCATGGTTGGTGAGCGGGTCTTGCTCCGATTTTTCCCCCATGAAGGGTGTTATGAGATTTGGGAAGAAGGTCAAGTTGAGCCCTAGATATATTGGGCCTTTTGAGATCCTTGAGAGAATTGGGGAGGTGGCTTATAGACTTGCATTACCACCTAATCTCACTGCAGTTCATCTAGTGTTCCATGTTTCCATGCTCCGGAAGTATCAAGGCGATCCATCTCATGTGTTAGACTTCAGCTTAGTCCAGTTGGACAAGGATCTATCTTATGTCGAGGAACCAGTGGCCATTTTGGACAGACATGTTAGAAAGCTGAGATCGAAGAGCATCGCCTTAGTAAAAGTACAGTGGAGGGGTCATCCGGTCGAGGAGGCGACTTGGGAGACCGAGCATGATATGCGCAACTGTTATCCTCCTGGAGAATCAATTTAACCTTTTCCAAAGAATCCTGAACCAAAGTCCGTACCCAATAGCCTAGCTTCGCCCGGCTCGAACTAACCCACTAGAGACCAGCACCGCCTACCATACAAGGCCTCGTACGGAGCCATCTGAATGCTTGACTGGTAGCTGTTGTTGTAAGCAAACTCTGCAAGTGGCAAGAACCGATCCCAAGCACCCCCAAAATCTATCACACAAGCACGAAGCATATCCTCCAGTATCTGAATAGTGCGCTCAGACTGCCCGTTCATCTGAGGGTGAAATGTTGTACTCAACTCTACTCGAGTACCCAACTCTCGCTGTACGGCTCTCCAGAACTGTGATGTAAACTGCGTACCCCGGTCAGAGATGATAGATACCGGTACGCCATGAAGCCTAACAATCTCGCGAATGTAAACCTGAGCCTGGTGCTCCGAAGATTAAGTAGTAACCACAGGAATGAAATGAGCTGACTTGGTCAATCTATCTACAATCACCCAAGCTGCAACGAACTTCCTCTGAGTCCGTAGGAGCCTAGCAATGAAATCCATAGTGATCCGCTCCTATTTCCATTATGGAATCTCTAACTTCTGAAGCAATCCACCCGGTCGCTGATGCTCATACTTCACATGTTGACAATTTAGGCACCGAGATACATACTCCACTATATCTTTCTTCATCCGCCTCCACCAGTAGTACTGTCTCAAGTCCTGATACATCTTTGCAGCACCCGGATGAATGGAGTACCGCAAACTGTTCACCTAAATTGTCAGCAGGTGAAGTATGAGCATCAGCGACCGCGTAGATTGCTTCAGAAGTTAGAGATTCCACAATGGAAATGGGAGAGGATCATTATGAATTTCGTTGTTGGGCTCCCACGGATTCAGAGGAAGTTCGATGCAGCTTGGGTGATTGTGGATAGATTGACCAAGTCAGCTCATTTCATTCATGTGGTTACTACTTACTCTTTGGAGCAACTGACTCGGGTTTACATTCGCGAGATTATTAGGCTTCATGGCATACTGGTATCTATTATCTCTGACCGGGGTACGCAGTTTACATCTCGGTTCTGGAGAGCCGTACAGCGAGAGTTGGGTACTCGAGTAGAGTTGAGTACAATATTTCACCCTCAGATGGATGGGCAGTCCGAGCGAACTATTCAGATACTGGAGGATATGCTTTGTGCTTGTGTGATAGATTTTGGGGGTGCTTGGGATCAGTTCTTGCCACTTGCGGAGTTTGCTTACAACAACAGCTACCAGTCAAGCATTCAGATGGCTCCGTACGAGGCCTTGTATGGTAGGCGGTGCCGGTCTCCAGTGGATTGGTTCGAGCCGGGAGAAGCTAGGCTATTGGGTACAGACTTAGTTCGGGATGCTTTGGAAAATGTTAAATTGATGGTATAACTCCTTTTAAAAGGGCGTTATATATATATATATATATATATATATATATATATATTATGGTCACCCATTTTTTTTTCCACATATTTTAGTTCTTTCAGTCCAAAAGAATCACATTTTGGTTGCAGACTCCTAATTTATATGCGTCTTGATTATTCCGTAGTGCATGTACAATTTTAATTATGTCAATCAAGAATAGGTGAAACCTCAACCTCCCTAACTTCACCATCATCAAGATTTCTGCAACACAAACATATTGGAGGAAAGAAAAAAGGTTTTGTTGCGTACACCCATATCCCAATAGTTGTAGGTAAGGTAAATTGATAAAGATTTCTGTCCCTATTTACCAAACCCAACTAAACAAGTATGGGGCTCTGATTTTTTTTTTTTTCATAAAAATATTTTGGTCCAACAAGTGGAATATGATATTATTTCATGTAGAATCAAATTTTAAAATTTTTTGGAGGGATGGCTTTAAACCTTTTCCTTTAGCAAATGGACCACTTTTTTGGTCTCTGCTAACCATGTGCGGAAAAAATTCTTCTAATCCAAAGAATCAGATGCAAGTGTACATTAATTCCTTAAGGGAAAGATTCATGTTCTTATGGTTATCCTTCTGAAATATTTTGTAATTTTCAGAGCTTAGCTTTAATTTAATGAATTCCTAAATTTTATGTTAGAAAAAAGATGCTTCTTGTTTGTCATGATTGTCTCATGGATATACCTGACAAAGATTTAGATTAAATATTTTGGTATATTAACAAATGCATCAATCACATGATGTATCATGACACAATTGTTTTTCAATTGAAATTTTGACCCTTGTCGGCTTCAATAATATGAAAAACAATTTAGTAGTTGAATGCATACTTAATTAACAGTTCATCTGCTTAATTAATTACTCCAGCTGTCATAGTAAATTATTATTTCTTCCAGATATTTTGGGAGATCAGTCATCAGTGCATATATATATATATATATATATGGAATGCCATTTGAGGACAACGAAGATATGTATATAAGTTTTTAATTTAAACATGTGCATAGATGAATCCTTTTCAAACTTTTTCCAAATTAAAGTTTCGTATTCTCAACATCACCACATATAGCCCACTTAACATTATATATGCTTTTGCTCCCTTTTTTGGATGGAGAATATCTCAGTCGGAAGCCTTTATTTCTTTGAAATTCTATTAAAGACCAAAAAAAAGTAGAAGACTCAGATAGTATATCATTAAAGATCTTTTCACGATCGATCATTTTCACATATATATAAAGCTTAGAGGGAAAAAATCCCACTGCTGGGGTGCGCATTTTTTGAATGAAGATCGAACCTATCTAACAGTTTTTATTCCGATCAATTTCGTTTAATCCTGAATAAATTCGGTCTAACACATGCGCGAAGAAGATAATTAAAAAAGAAAAGAAAAACAGGTTCATCTATTCTACCTTACTAGTATTTGAGCTATAACAGTTTGTTTAATGAACAATCATTTGCTTTTGACAATTATACGATTCCAGGAGATGAATAAAAATGCGAGTCAATCCTACACGCTCATATTTGCCATTTTCGTTAGCCTATATACATGTTATCATGTTGAGATACTTTCTTGCTTTGATTCCAACAAAGAAAAGTGATCTCACATTAGAATTGGTTTTTTCTGCTAAATCAGTATTGTGTTGACAACTCTCAATATCTTTGATATGTTTTCAAGTAGTACAATAATTTGGTTACCCCTCAAAATCAGATTGCCATAACTATGAAGCTGAACTAATTTCCTCTTTATTCTCAGCTCCAAATTTTGCCCCAAGAAATGCCTTTGAACCAAGAATCTGCACATGGGACACAAGCACTTTTATGAACGAACGCAAAATCATATAGAGTTTAATAATTATTTATGGAACAAAGAAAAAGTATGGGGGTCCTGAGCTCCAAACACTGGCAATCCACCAATACATAATTATTAGTATATATTAGGTCCATTTCTTTTTCTTTTCTTTTTTGTAGATATCATTTAAGTATATGCACCCACTTTGTAGAATGATGCTTCCAGCAGTGAAAGCAAAAACGAACCACCACTACATATTATAGACAATGATCTTTGGCGCAATAATTCACGTACTGATCACTATATATTCGATTATTTTCTTTCTACAGAATACGAGCACACTAACTTTAGCTGCATTGAGGAAATGAAAAAAAAAAGGTGAAAATCTTTTGTGTTAAATATATGATCAGTTTATGCTAGATTATTAGTTGAGGGGATGGAGTGTTGCCTCCTTACATTAATTATATTTAGGCAATCCTTACTTTCATAAATTATTTTTCACGGTTGAGTTAGATCTAAGTTTCAGACTCATTCTTATTCTTGTGTTTTTCAATGTTTGGCTCTAGACCCCATGTTATGTTATCCAAGCTATAATTTGAAGCATGGACGTGCGGGAAGTGTTAAATCAGTTGAGAGAATGAAATAGTCTGCTTAATAATCTTAAATAATCCCTTTTCAATTGAGTTAGACCATGGTCTATTTTTAAATCAGAAAAGGACCAAATATATCACTATACTATTAGAAGAGGTTTAAATGTACCACTCGTTATACTTTGAGTCCAAATATATCCATGTCGTTATACTATTGGTTCAAATATACCTCTTTTCCGTTAAGTTTTTTCAAAGTGGACATTCAATACTACGTGACACTAACATTTGATAAGATAGATGCCACATGGCTTGCCACCTCAGCACCCCTAACCCATTTTACCCCTCCCTTCTATATTTTTTTCACCACTAAAATTTTCTTTCCCTCCACCACTAGTGCCACCATTACGGATTGTATTTCAAATTTTAGTCTTTTATATATGTATTAGGGGCACTGAGGTGACATGACATGTGGCATCCACCACATCAAATATCAGTGCCACGTAGGATTAAATGTCCACCTTGGATAAACTTAACAAAAGAGAGGTATCTTTGAACCAATAGTATTAAGGCAAAGGTATATTTGGACTCAAAGTATGACGATGATATATTTAAACCTTTTCTCGTACGACAATGGTATATTTGGCCCTTTGACTATTTTTAAACAGATCATACATTGATATACAATTGACTTTAACACAAAACATAGCACCACTAATATAATGGCGATCTCCAAAATAGACAGAAATGGACAACTCAATTACGAGAGAATGGTTTATCATTGAATTATGAGGAAAACCAGATAATAAGCCAACAGAAGATTTGAAGGACACAAAATCTGAAGTTACGAGTTAATAGCAGAGCAATGAACTTTCATGCAATATATCTTCCATGTGCTAAGACCTAATAATCAACGACAAATGAATAATGATATTTTCCTTTTATTCCCAGCAGCTACTTATAAAGTCTACCTAGCATAGTGGAAAATGAAGTGTCTCTTAAACTATATATCGGAATATGTCTCATCTAGCCAAGCTGGTCACATGCTCGTCATAGACTTAACTAATCATCTGTACTTTTCATAGAAGATTGATATATTTTCTTATATCTGTTGGGAACAAAATAATTTCTATTAAATGTTGCAAAACAATAACTAGTTAGCTCTTCATATTGAAATTTCCATAAGCATGAAACTGTACATCGCAAGCTATAAGAAAATAGTATTATTGAAAGCTTGGAGACGATGTTTGTCTCTCATGGACAAATATCTTCAGTGATGTAATGTGGCAAGAACTCTCCCTGGTTTTAAAGGAAAACTTATCATCTTTAATGTCCGAAGATATCTTCTAGAGTTCCACATTAGTTGAGGGTAGAAAATGAAGCGTCTCATAGGGTGTGTTTAGTACGGGAAAAAAATATTTTCCGCCAAAAAATAAGTGAGCATTTAGATATAACCTAGACAAACACTATGACTCTCGACCCGAACGCCGAGCCCCGACCCCTTATCCTAGACTCGACCCTCGACCTCGGACCCCGACCCTAGACCCGGACAACCAACCTCGGACCTAATACATTGACACAAAGACCTTGGACCGAGACCATGATCCCGATACCCCGACTCTGATCCTTGACCTTGAACCCCAACCCCGAAACCCGACCTTGGACGCTGATCTCGAGGCCTGTGATGGTAGGCTAGGAATCCGTATTTTGACTATATTTTACACTCTAATTACTACACTTTGAATGTATTTGAGTCTAACTGTTAGTACTTTGTATTTATTATGTGTGTTATACTGTGTAAGGTGTGATTTCGAGAGAAGAAGCAAGTTTGGACCTAAAATGGATGATTTAGAGCTTTGAAGTTTGAGTATAAGCCCAAGAAATTAAGTTGGGATTACGTTCGGGAGTCGAGGACCAAGTCTAGATGTTAAAAGGTGAGAAAAAAGATTACTTTGAGAAAAATGCACTATCGTCCAGCGCTGTGCGGCGCGCGGCGCGGGGTGCTAGTGCAAAATTACTGCAAAGTGAAAAAATAGGCCTATAAACTTTCCCACTAATGGGGCCCCGCGGTAGTGTAATTGTTTGTCTAACTTTTTTCACTTCGGCTCATAGAGAGTTGTTTCATCCGGGCCCGTTTCAACATGGTATAAATACACCATAAACACAATTTTAGAGGACTTTTGACCTACCAAAGATTGGGAGAGCATTGGAGACTCTAAGGCACAAGGATTTATCATTCTTTCCTCAACTCAACACCCGAGTTTGGATTGAATTCGTATTTTCTTATTCTTTAACTCTATTTGTGATGACTTTCTCCATGATTATGGAGTAGTTTACTTTAGGGTTTGATAGATATAGTGTTTTGATTGATATTTGTGAATTTTAACTCTAGTTATTCTGTATAAATTTATTTATGGGGCTTTGAATTGATTGTAGTTTTGTTCACCAAATTATTTAATCGAAAAAGGAATATTTTGGTGATTATCTTTGCATTATTTCATTTGCTTTAATTCAATGATTCTTTTAAGAAATCGAAAGAGCTTGTTGAATTGTTGATTAAATCATATTAGGAGAATATTCGAGAGATATTTTCCTAAAGACTAGTCCATTAATGTATTCTTGCATACTTCCATAGTGCTTTATATTAATTTACCTCGTAGAGTTTAGATTTAATTGAGAGAGGAATCTTGGCTATACGATTGAACTAATCATCGAGTGATTCATGAGAATCATTAGAACATTAAAGTGAATTGAGCTAGACTTAGATCCCGAATAGCTATCTTGCACCTGTCCTGTCACGACCCTTATTTCTTCCATTGATTATTTCGGTGTTGCTCAACTCTTGTCTTTCTGTGATCAATTATTAACTGCTTTAGGTTTAATAGTTAATTTTAGTTTATAATCATTCCAATCAAAGTGTTAATCATCCTGAATAGCAATCAACTAGAGATTATTCGAACACTATTTATATACAATCCTTGTGGAGACGATAATTAAACTATACTATCTTTGGCTAGCGAGCATTAATTTCGTATTGTATTTTTTGCTCGTCAAATTTTAGTGCCGTTGCTGGGGATTGGCAATCAATAGTGTTCAAAATAGTTTCTGGTGTTAATTCAGGAGCTATTTTTTTTTACGTTTTCTTATTTGTGTGCAGGAAACAAGTTAACGTCTCTGGTGTATGACTCGATCTTTTTCAAAGGAAGTGATACCATACGAGCCGGAGTCGGAGAAGCACCTGCGACAGCTAAGAAAAGAGAGAGAACCCACTGAAAATTTCTTGGGGCAATCCTCGACCCAAGAACCAATGGCTAAAAATGGTGAGGATATAGTGATTTAGCTGCACGGGAAGCAGCCGCACGAGCAGCTACTGACACAACCCTGAGAGATGATGAAATTGTTTATGGGAATAGAGGACGGAGATTCAACCTGAACCATCCTCATACGGAAGATGCATTCGAAAATATGGGTCCCAGGGCAGGCAAATCATTGGTGACTATGCCAGGCCAGTCTACAATCAAGAAGTATCTAATGTGTGATGTCCTCCGATCGCAGCCAATAATTTTGATATTAATCAAGGGCTACTTCATACCATTTAGAACAATTGTGTCTTCTGAGGCAAACCCAACGAAGATCCAAATACCCACATGATGGATTTTGATTAGATTATGAATACCTTCCATCACAACGGGGTGTCGAAATATGCTATGTACTTGAGGACATTTTCTTTTTCACTGAAGGATACTGGTTGCGGAGTTTACCGACTGAGTCAATTCAAACTTGGGAAGACATGACGAAGAAGTTCATTGACAAATACTTTTCAGCTGCAAAAATAGGAAAAATTCAAAGAGAGATCCCCAACTTCTAGCAGAAAGATACATAAATAGTGTTTGATGCATGGGAAAGATTTATTGATATTGTGAGAAGATGTCAGCATCATGGAGTCGACTTGTGGATACAACTCCAAGATATTTGGGATGGGCTGACACCCTCTAGCAGGAGGACTCTAAACAACACAGTTAGAGGTCTTCTTATAAAGAAAACTCCTGAGGAGATTGTTGTAATTTTTAATGAATTATGTGAAGATGCAAATCAATGTTTTGCAGATGATAACAAGAGAAGGAAAAGGTTGGGGTACATCAAGTAGATTCTAATACTTCTATCCAAGCCCAACTAGGCTGCATGGCAAAAAAAGATCAGAAAGTTGACCTTATCTAGGGTCCACAACCAACTATCATCAGATTATGATTTTTGTAGAACGGGCCATCCAATGCATGAGTGTCAAGCCTCAGCTATAGATGAAGTAGTAAATGATATGGGAAGCTTTGACAGGGACAACTACCAAAGTAGTAATAATTTCAACTCCATAGGGCAGAGGCACCCTGAATTTTTGTGGAGTTCACGTGGTGGTAGTTTGAATGCATGGCAACAGAAAAATCTCATACCCTAAGGACAAGAAGATCTTTGCTTTCAAAATAAGCAAAGGCAAGAATACTAGCCTCAACAGTCTAATCAGTCTAGCATGGAAGATCTAATGAAGGCCTTCATTATTAAAACAGATGAGAGACTTGAAACTCATGGCACAGCCCTCCGGGAATAGGGCACACCCAAAAGGAACATGGAAAGACATGCGGGCAAGTTTCTAATCTCTTGTTTGTGAGGGTCCCATGAAATCTTCCTGCTGATACCGAAAGGAATCTAAAAGAAACAATAAATGTGGTGTCGTTAAGGAGTGGGCAAGTATTGAAGGACCCCAATGCAAAACAAAAGGGTGAGTTAATTCAAAGACAAGTGGAGACTGTGGAGGAGCAGAACAATTACGAAAATCATGAAGGTGAAGTGAGGGTAGATAATGAGGATGGTCTGAAAAAGAAGAGGAAGACTAGAGATCTGAAAAAGAAGAAGAACAACAAAAATTCAATAAATGAGGAGACTGAGGAAAGCAAATATATGGTCATGACCCAAAATCTACAAGTCGTGATGGCACCTAACCCAACTCGCTAGGTAAGCCAAAAGTCACATGATTATCAATGAAAATAAATTAACATAGTCTAATAACTCAATAGCGGAAGAGTACCATAAAATATATGAGAATAAAGTCAAAATGCTACACAACATATCCTCAAAATCTGGTGTCAACAAGTACACGAGCACTACTGGATAGCAAGGTACGGAATAAATCCTCTAATACAATTGTTTAAGCATGAGAAACAGTAAAGATAAAGATAACAGAAAGAGAACTTCAAGGACTACGGACGGTATGACAACTATCTCGTAGTCTCCCAAATAGTTGGCACAACTCAAGCCTGAAAATTACCTCGGTCGAATGTACCTGGATCTGCACACGAAGTGCAAAGTGTAGTATAAGTACAACCGACCCAATGTACTCAATAAGTAACAACACCAACCTTGTGTTGAGAGCAGTGGCGAGCTCAGAACGACACTCAATGCCAATACTAATAACCGATAACAGTTTAGAAAAATAATAAATAAACCATAGAAATGGTAGATAAATGATATCAAGTACAACTCATCCTTATTCAAAAATTTAGGCATGCTTTCAAGTATAACACATTAAAACCCAGCATAGATAAGGCATGTCAACTACCAGTTAGCATGAGGACAGTACGTCTCTATGCCTGCATGTCAAATATACACGTAATTCAACAGTATCACTGTGGATTCATCAATAGTATTTATACTTAGCAGTGTACGGGTGCCTGACATAACTACCCATCATCAAACACATATATGAAACACTGTGCCTGTGCCCACTGCTGGCATGTCAGACTCCGGAGGGGCAGATCTTGCACAAATGCTAATTAAGATCATTTAGCCTAATAATGAGGCTTGGTGCACGCATCGTCTCAAAACAATAACACTCAGCCCAAAATAGGTCTAGCATACGCGTCACTTCAAATAAGTACCAAACCGGCTCTAAGGCCCAAAACTCGATCATTTACCGTTCAAGTCTCAGATGAATATATCTCAATTATTCAATTAAACAGCTTACCCTTATACGATATCAACAACATGTGAGGAATCAAATAATAAGCACTGAGACAGAGATATCATACGCGGATATAGTATCATGACTACGAATATATGTGCAAATAAAGTATATAACTCAGAAATAGCAAGAATAGCCCTATCAAGTCTCAAACAGTTAGCACATAGTCTAGACATGATGCCTATTATGATTCACAGTTCATATAATCAAACAAGTAGAGGAAACGTTTGGGTAACATGATGTGATAGTAAAACAAGCCCGATAATAGCCTAAAGGCATCCTCAAACCATTAGCAAACCGGTGCACGCACACACACCCGTCACCAAGTGCGTACATCACCCCAATATTTTTTATATAACGTAGTCCTTAGGGTTAAATATCTTCAAATCCAAGTTTAGAAGTGTTACGTACATCAAAGTGCACAACTCAATGCTCCAAAAAACCCTTTCCTTGCGAATCGGCCTCGGAACGACTCGAATCTAGTCACAAACAACATAATATAATCAATACAAGCTATAGGAATCGATTCCAGACAATAAAGCTAAGTTCTTTAACAAATTCAAAAAGTCAACCTCGGGCTCACGCCCCGGAACCCGACAAAGTTTACAAATTCCGAATACCCATTCAATAACGAGTCCAACCATACCAAAATCATCCAATTCCAACCACAAATCAAACCTCAAATCCCCAAAATCTTACTCTCTAACAAAGACCACAAATTCCGCAAATTTCACCTCAAACACACATAATCTAGGTGTAAAAACCAAAGGGTATTCAATTAATGGATAAAAGTGATCGAAAGTTGCTTAGCTCTTGAATTGTAGTGAAATCCCTTTCACAAATCGGCCCTAGCCGAGCTCCACAAGTCCAAAAATGAAGAAAAGACTCAAACCTTCGATTATATTAGTCTGCCCAGCGATTCTCACTTCTGCGGGCTCACCAGCCGCACATGCGGCTCCGCTTTTGTGGAAAATACTTCGCTTCTGCGAAGTTTCATTAAACTCTCGACCAGCCGCTTCTGCAGCCAAATCCCGCTTCTACAGGTCCACTTATGCGGTCCAAGGTCCACTCCTATGGGACATGTGTTTCCTCCGCTTCTGCGACAACATCCTCCCAGGCCAAAATCCGCTTCTGCGACCAGCTGCCCGCACCTACGAGCTCGCAGGTGCAAAATTCTCCTCGCACCTGCGCAACTACCCAGTTCAACTCAGACCGCTTCTGCGACCCCATGGCCACTTTTGCGGCACCGCACCTGCGGCCAAAACTTTGCAGGTGCGGTTGCACTAGAACTGAAACATAGTAGATTTTCCATAAGTGAGAAATTCAATCCGATTTCAATCCGAATCATACTCGAGGCCCGCGGGACCCCATCCAAATATACCAACATATCCTAAAACATAATACAAACTTAGTCGAAGTCTCAAATCACATAAAACAACTTCAAAAACACGAATTGCACCCCAATTCAAGCCTATTGAAACTAATGGATTTCCAATTTCTAAACTCGATGCCGAAACCTTTCAAACCAAATCCGATTGGCCTCAAATTTTGCACACAAGTCATGAATGACAAAACTAACTTACTACAACTCCCCAAACTAAAATCTAAACCCGATATCTAACTCTTTGTCAAACTTCTCAACCTTCCTAACCTTCAACTTTCCAACTTTCTCTAATTTAAGCCAAAATGACCTATGGACCTTCAAATCAATATCTAAACATATTCCTAAGTCTAAAATCACCATACGAATCTATCGGAACCATCAAAACTCCATTCTTGAATCGTTTACCCATAAGTCAATATATGGTCAACTCTTTCAACTTAAGCTTCCAACCTTGGGACTAAGTGTCCCAATTTATTTCAAAACATTCCTGGAACCAAACCAACTACCCTAGAAAGTCACATAACCACTAATGAACATATAATAAGTAATAAATGAGGAAACGAGGCTACATTACCCAAAATGATCGGCCGAGTCGTTATATCCTCCCCTTCTTAAACAAACGTTCGTCCTCGAACGGGTCTAGAATCTTACATGGAGTCTCAAATATGTATGAATAGCTTCTCCATATCTCCCGCTCGGTTTCCCAGGTAGCCTCCTCGACTGGCTGGCCTCTCCACTGAACTTTCACTGAAGCTATAATCTTTGATCTCAACTTTCGAACCTGCCGATCCAAAATGGCCAACCGCCTCCACATTATATGTCAAATCTCCATCTAATTGAACCGTGAAGAAGTCCAAAACATGGGATGGATCGCCATAGTACTTCCGGATCATGGAAACATGAAACATTAGGTGAACACCCGATAGACTGGCAATGCAAGCTTGTAGGCCACATTTCCAATCCTCTCATTTACCTCAAAAGGGCCAATATACCGAGAGCTCAACTTGCTCTTATTGCCAAATCTCCTCACACCCTTCATGGTCGATACTCTGAGCAATGCCTTCTCTCCCACCATATAAGCAACATCACGGACTTTTCGATCAGCGTAACTCTTCTGTCTAGACTGTGCTATACGAAGCCGATCTTGAATCAACTTGACTTTCTTCAAGGCATCTTGAACCAAATTAGTACCTAAGAACCTAGCCTCACCTGGCTCAAACAACCAAATGGAGACCGACACCACCTCCCATATAAGGCCTCATAAGGAGCTATCTGAATACTCGATTGGTTGCTGTTATTTTAGGCAAACTCTGCAAGCGGTAGAAACTAATCCCAAGAACCCCCAAAATCCATAACACAAGCGCGTAGCATATCCTTCAATATCTGAATGGTGCACTCGGACAGTCCGTCCGTTTGGGGGGTGAAATGCTATAAACTCAACCTATGTGCCCAACTCTCACTGCACTACTTTCCAAAACTACAATGTGAATTGCGTGCCCTGATAAAAAATAATGGACACCGCCATACCGTGAAGGCGAACAATCTCAAAAATATAGATCTCGGCCAACCGCTCAGAAGAATAGGTGGTCACAACCGGAATGAAATGTGCGGACTTTGTCAACCGGTCCACAATCAACAAAATAACATCAAAGCTCTTCAAAGTCCGTGGGAGAACAAGAACAAAGTCCATGGTAATACGCTCCTATTTCCACTCAAAGATCTCAAGTCTCTAAATCAAATCGCCCAGCCTCTGATGCTCATACTTCACCTGCTGACAGTTCAAGCACCGAGCCACATACTCCACTATATCTTTCTTCATTCTTCACCACCAATAGTGTTGCCTCAAGTCCTGATACATCTTTTTGGCACCTGGATGAATGGAATACCACAAATTGTGGTCCTTCTCAAGAATCAACTCACACAACCCATCCACATTGGGCACACAAATCTGACCCTGCATCCGCAACACCCCATCATCTCCAACAGAAACCTCCTTAGCATCATCGTGCTGTACCATGTCCTTAAGGAAAAGAAAATGGGGGTCATCATACTGATGCTCTCTGATGCGCTCATATAAAGAAGACTGAGACACCACACAAGCTAAAACCCGACTAGGCTCCGAAACATCTAACCTCAAGAACTGATTGGCCAAGGCCTAAACATCCGATGCTAGTGGTCTCTCACCAACCGGAATATATGAAAGACTACCCATACTCATCGCCTTTCTACTTAAGGCATCGGCCTTCTCGGGATAATACAAAATGGTGGTATCATAGTCTTTTAACAACTCTAACCATCTTCGTTGCCTCAAATTTAGATCTTTTTGTTTAAACAAGTTTTGTAGACTTCGATGATCTATAAATACTTCACAAGACACGCCGTAGAGATAATACCTCTGGATCTTCAATGCATGAACAATAACTGCCAACTCTAAATCATGAATGAGGTAGTTCTTCTCATGGGGCTTGAACTGGTGTGAAGTATAAGCAACCACTTTACCCTCTTGTATTAAGACCCACCCAATACCAATCCGAGAAGCATCACAATACACTGTATATAAATCCGATGCTGAAGCTAAAACTAGAACTGGAGCTGTGGTTAAGGTAGTCTTGAGCTTCTGAAAGCTCTCCTCACACTCATCAGACCACCTGAATAGGACACCCTTCTGGGTCAATCTAGTCAAAGGTGCAATAATGGATGAGAAACCCTCAATGAATCGGCGATAATATCCGGCCAAACCAAGAAAACTTCGAATCTCAGTAGTTGAGGATAGTTTAGGCCAACTCTAAACTACCTCAATCTTCTTTGAATCTACCTTAATCCCCTCATTGGACACCACATGCCTCAAGAACGCGACAAAATCAAGCCAAAACTCACACTTGGAGAATTTAGCATAAAGCTTCTTCTCCCTCAATGTCTGGAGTACAATCCTCAGATGCTGATCATGATCCTCCTGGCTGCGTGAGTACACCAGTGTATCATCAATGAATATTATAACAAAAGAATCAGGATATGGCTGGAATACACTATTCATCAGATGCATAAATGCTGGTGGGGCATTGTTCAGCCCAAAATACATCACAAGAAACTCGTAGTGACCATAGAGGGTCCTGAACGCCATCTTTAGAATATTAGAATCTTGAATCTTCTACTGGTGGTATCCATACCTCAAATAAATCTTAGAGAACACTCTAGAACCCTGAAGCTGGTCAATTATGTCATCAATGCACGGCAATGGGTACTTGTTCTTAATTACAACTTTGTTCAACTACTTATAATCAATGTACACTCGCACAATACCATCCGCATTCTTCACAAACAGAACTAGTGCACCCCAAAAAGACACACTAGGCCTGGTGAATCCCTTATCAATAAGCTCTTGAAGCTGTTCTTTCAATTCCTTTAACTCTGCTAATACCAAAATAAATGTCCCTGTTGGGTGGCATGCCCGACAGGTCTGCAGAAAACACATCCGGAAAGTCTCTCATTACTGGTACAAACATAATGGTAGGAGTATCAATACTAACATCCCTCACAAAGGCCAAATATGCCATACATCCCTTCCCAACCATCCGTTGGACATCACTCTACTAGAAATATAGTTCGGAGAACCTCTCCACTCAATCCTAGGCAATCCTAGTATCGCCACTGTCACGATCTTAGCGTGATAATCCAAAATAGCATGACATGGTGACAACCAATCCATGCCTAGAATTACGTCAAAACTCAACCATACAAAGTAGTAAAAGATAAACTCTCGTCTCCAATCCCCCAATAGTCACAAGACATGACCGATATATACACGGTCTACAATAATAGAATCACCCACCGGCGTAGATACATGAACATACATAATTAAGGAATCACGAGGCATATCTATTTAACGATCAAAGTGTGATGATACATATGAATAAGTGGAGTCAGGATCAAATAATATGGAAGCATCCCTGTGGCATACTGAACAATACCTGTGATCACTGCGTCTGAAGCAACTTCCTCTGGCATAGAGGGAATAGCATAACTTCGAGCCTAACCACCACCTGTCTGACCTCCCTATCTAGGGTGACCTCGACCCATACAACCTCTACCCCGAGCTGGCTGAGCAGGTGCTGTAGCAACTGGTACAGGGGTCATAGACTGGCCTCCCTATTGGATTGGACCTTTGTAGTGACGGGGACAATACTTCCTCACATGCCCCAACTATTTACAATCATAACAACCTCGAGCCAAAAATGGTGGTGGAGCTTACATCGGACCTCGAGAACTAGAATAACCACTAGAAGAACCCGGTACTGACAAACCCTGAATTGATGAAGCACGGGATGAACTCTGAGCTGGGAGGGAACTGAAAAATGTCTAACCTGGACGAGCACTGTATGAACCATGATTAGCTGATGCACCACGATGAACCGGACCTGCCATCTGAGCAGGCCTGTAAGGATGACCTCTGCTCTGATGTGACTGACCTCCAGATGAGGTACCACTGAAACCACCAAACCTATGGGGACTCTTTCCCTCGCACTCAAGCCTGCGAACAAACTCCAAGCGCCTAGAGATATTGACCATCTGGTCAAACCTAACATCCGCCGCAGCTTCTCGGGCCAAACTGTAATGTAGGACATAGTTGAGGCCATCAATGAACCTCATGATCCACTCTCTCTCTGTGGGAACCAACCATATAGCATGACGGGCTAGATCTACTAATATCATCTCATACTGGGTCATAGTCATATCTCCCTGGCGTAACTACTCAAAATCTCTACGCAACTCCTCAATGCTAGTAAGTGGGACAAACTTCTCTAAAAAGAGAATGGAGAACTCATGCCATGACAGTGGCGCTGCACCGACTGACCTGATCAACTCATAGGCATGCCACCATAGGTAGGCTGCCCCTATCAGTTGAAAATGGGTAGATGCAACCCCACTGATCTCCAAAATACCTGTTGTGCGAAGAATTCGCTGACATCGATTTAAGAAATTTTGGGCATTCTCTGACTCCTCCCCGCTGAACTCCAGAGGCTTAAGCCTCCCAAACCCCTATAGTCACTTCTACTCATCATTACTCATAGGTGGGCCAACCCTGGCCCGAGCAGCAGAAACTGGCTGGGCTGGTAGTACCCCCGGTGTCTGGAGTCCCTGAGCTGACTGCTCTGGAGTATGGGCGGCAAGAGTCTGAGCACCTCACCCGGACTGAGAAGTGGCTGGTGCAGAATACAGTCAAAATCTATGCCAAAGCCTCCTGAAGGCCTGGAATCACAATGTGTACAACTGGTGCTTGAGCTGGTCCTACCGGCTCGATAACATCTGGTATATGTTCCTCAGCTGGAGCAACTGGTGGCTCCACAAGTGCTTCTCTAGCTGTTGTACGGGCTGCACCTCAACCTCTATGGTGTCCCCAGCCTCACGGCCCTATCTGGTGGTACTAGTGGTCGTCCGCCCGATCCGGTCGCACGTGTCTTCACCGTATGTGAGAGAATAGAAGAGTCAAGTTTCAAACTTTGGAATTAACAAATTCGCACGATAAGAATGCAAGAAAATGAAGTTTCCTAACGATTCAGTAACTTTTCGAAGATAAATACATACATCTCCGTACTGATCCACAAGACTCTACTAAACTTGCTCGTGACTCGTGAGACCTAAGCAACCTAGTGCTCTGATACCAACTTGTCACGATCCAGAATCCACAAGTCATGATGACACCTAACCCAACCAGCTAGGTAAGCCAACAGTCACATGATTATCAATGAAAATGAATTAACATGATCTAATAGCTCAATATCGGAAGAATATCATGAAATATTTGAGAATAAAGTCAAAATGCTACTACATCATATCCCCAGAATTTGGTGTCAACAAGTACACGAGCACTACTAGATAGAAAGGTATGAAATACATCCTCTAATATAATTGTCTGAATATGAGAAACAGTAAATATAAAAATAATAGGAAGAGAACTTCAAGGATTGCGGACGGTATGGCTGCTACCTCGTAGTCTCCCAATTAGCTGGAACAACTCAAGCCTGAAAAGTACCTTGGCTGGATATACCTGGATCTGCACACGTTATGAAAAATGTAGTATGAGTACAACAGACCTAATTTACTCAATAAGTAATAACACTAACCTTTAGTTGAGAGTAGTAACGAGCTTAGAATCACAGTCAAATACTAGTACCAACAATGGATAATAGTTTAGAAAAATAATAAATAAACTGTAGAAATGGTAGATAAATGATATCAAGTACATCTCATCCTTATTTCAAAAATTTAGGCATGATTTCAAGTATAACAGTTTAAAACCCAACACAGGTAAGGTAGGTCAACTACCAGTTAGCATGAGGAAAGTACATCTCTATGCCTGCATGTTAAGTATACACGTAATTCAACAGTATCATAGTGGATCCATCAATAGTATTTTTACTTAGCACTATATAGGTGCCTGACATAACTGCCATCATCAAGCACATATATGAAACAGTGTGTCTGCGCCCATTGCTGGCATGTCAGACTCCAGAGAGGCGGATCCTACCCAAGCGCTAATTAAGATAACTTAGCCCAATAATGAGGCATGGTGCACGCGTCGCTTTAAAACAATAACACTCAGCCCAAAATAGGCCCGGCGTATACGTCACCTCAAATCAGTACCAAATAGGCTCTAAGGCCCAAAACTTGGTCATTTACCATTCAAGTCTCAGACTAATACATCTCAATTATTCAATTAAATAGCTTACCCTTAAGCGATATCAACAACATGTGAGGAATCAAATAAGAAGTACTGAGACAGAGATATCATGCGCATATATATTATCATGACGAAGAATATGTGTGCAAATAAGGTATATAACTCAGAAACAGCAAGAATAGACCTATCAAGTTTCAATAATTAGCACATAGCATAGACATGATGTCTAACATGATTCATAATTCAAATAATCAAACAAGTAGAGGGAACGTTGGAGTAACATGATGTGATAGTAAAACAAGCCCGGTAATATCCTAAAGGCCTCCCCAAACCATTAGCAAACCGGTGCACACACACACGCCCATCACCAAGCATGTACATCACCCCAATATCTTTCATTTAACGTAGTCCTTAGGGTTAAATATCCTTAATCCAAGTTTAGAAATATTACTTACCTTAAACTGCGCAAGTTAGTGCTCCAACAAACTCTTGCCTCGCGAATCGACCTTTGAACGACTCAAATCTAGTCACAAACAACTTAGTATAATCAATACGAGCTATAGGAATCGATTTCTTACGATAAAGCTAAGTTCTTTAACTAAATTTAGAATGTCAACCCAAAAAGTCAACCCTGGGCCCACGCCTGGGAACTCGACAAAATTCACAAATTTTGAATACCCATTCAATAACAAGTCCAAACATACAAAAAATATCATATTCCGACCACAAATTCCCAAATCTTACTCTCCAACACATAAACCACAAATTCCCCAAATGTAATCGATCGCTTACCTTGCTTTGGCATGACAGAAGCATTTCACTGTGGTTCTCATTGATTGAGTTGATCCCGAGTGGTCGTCTTTCATATCGAGCCATTGAAGCAGCGTGTCGTTCACCTCAAATACACATAATCTAGGTGTAAAAACCAATGGGTATTAAATATTAATGGATAAAAGTGATCAAAAGTTGCTTACCTATTGAATTGTAGTGAAATCCCTCTCAAATATCACCCCTAGCTGAGCTCCACAAGTCCAAAAATGAATAAAAGACTCAAACAATCGATTATATTACTCTGCCTAGTGATTTTCGCTTCTGCGGGCTCACCAGCCGCACCTGCATCTCCGATTTTGCCGAAAACACTTCGCTTCTGTGAAGTTTCATTAAACTCTCGACCAACCGCTTCTTCGGCCAAATCCTTCTTCTGCGGGTCTGCTTCTGCGATTTAAGGTCCGCTTCTACGACAACATCCTCCCAGGCCAAAATTTGCTTTTGCGACCAGCTACCCGCACCTGTGAGCTCGCAGGTGCGGAATTCTCCTTGCACATGCACAACTGCCCCGTTCAACTCACGACCACTTCGGCGACCCTATGGTCACTTATGCGACACCACACCTGCAGCCAAAACCTCGAAGGTGCGGTCGCACCAGATCAGAAACATAATAGATTTTCCATAAGTCCAAAATTCAATTTGATTTCAATTTGAATCACACCCGAGGGCCCCGGGACCCCATCCAAACATACCAACACATCCTAATACACAATATGAACTTCCTTAAAGCCTCAAATCACATCAAACAATATCAAAAATAGGAATCGCACCGCAGTTAAATCCTATTGAAACTAATGGATTTCCAACTTCTAAACTCGACGCCGAAACCTATCAAACCAACACCGGTTGACATCAAATTTTGCACACAAGTTATGAATGATACAACGAACCTACTCCAACTCCCGAAACCAAAATCCGAGCCTTGTATCAACAAAGTCAACTATCGGTCAAACTTTTTAACCTTCCAAACCTTCATCTTTCCAACTTTCGCCAATTCAAGCCAAAATGACCTATGAACTTCCAAATCAATATTCGAACTTACTCCTAAGTCTAAAATTACCATACAAAGCTATCAGAACCATCTAAACTTTATTTCAGAGTCGTTTACCCATAAGTCAACATCCCATCAACTTTTTCAATTTAAGCTTCCAACCTTGGGACGAAGTGTCCCAATTCATTCCAAAATATCTCTAGAACCAAACCAACCACCCTGAAAAGTCACATAACTATAAATGAATGTATAATAACCAATAAAGGGGGAAAATAGGCTACAATACCCAAAATGACCGGCCGAGTCGTTACATATATGCATGCTCTACCTTTTCTGCAGAAGCAAAGAAGAGAGAAAATGGACAAACAATTTGGGCATTTTCTAGAAGTGATCAAGCAGGTGTATGTTAATCTACTCTCACAGATGCCAACATATGCTAAGTTCCTGAAGGAGAGATTGTCCAACAAGCAAAAGGTGGAAGAGACATCGGTTGTCAAGCTCATAGAGCATTGTAGTGCTATTCTGCAAAATAAGCTTCGTAAAAAGTATAGAGATCTAGGGAGTTTCACTATACCTTTCTCTATAGGAAGTACTAACTTTGAAAAATCTTTGTGTGATTCAGGTGCTTCTATTAATCTTATGCTAGTTCGGGTGGACAAATTTGCGTTCCCTGTGGACTTCATCGTGGTGAACATGGAAGAGAATAAGGAGGTCCCTCTAATTCTAGGGAGACCCCTCTTTGCTACTGACAGAGCTATACTGGATATTCAGGAAAGGCAGCTCATGCTAAGAGTAGGGGAAGAGAGAGTGTTGTTCAAAATGAAGGAGGCAATAGGGGCACCTAAAGAGGAGTTTGCTGCTCTGATGTTAAGGTAGATGTCCTAAAGGAGATAGCTGAAGAGGACAAGCATGATACGTGTGGGGTGAGCCCCAATAAGTTAGAGAAGAAAATTTCAGCATGGATGTGTGCACTGGGTTGGGGAGTTTTGTTTACCTCTTTCTTTTTATTTGTGTTATAGAGACATGCCATAATTTAAAGTTTGGGGTGGGGATGTAAATATGTATTTTTTTTTCTTTTCCTTATCTTTGCATGTGTTTTCGTCATTATTTTGCATGAAAATCGATTTTTTTGACTTTTTCCAAAAATGGATCTTCTCAACCGTGTTCTTGAGGGATTAAGGTCGAAACATAAATATGGAAAAAAAAATAAACATAAAAAACAATTTTCATTTTCGTTTTATTTTCTTAGGTAATATAATAATTTTTCCTTGGTTTTTCTTTGTGCCGCTGTTCTTTTCCAAGGGTTTTTCTTGAACCGGGTATAGTTAGTTTTTCTTTTAATAGAAATAAAGAAGTCTCGTGCTATGCTACTAAATAGAGATAACTTTTCTTGACTTTGTTGTGCCTTGAGAATGGTGAGTGTCTTGTGACACCTAGGCTCAGTTCTTGACTCATGTATAAGTACCTTAAATTATTTGATTTTGACGTTGCTCAACTGCTTTGACTAGAGAGTCAGGATAGATACAGTTCTGAGTGAGTTATATTCCAATGTATGAGCGAGGTTGTTTGTTGCTATTCTGTGCATGTCAGTTGATGTCTAGAACTTGCCATGTGTATTTGCAAAGCGAAATAACAGTCTTGTTTAGTCTAGGATGTGATAGAGGCATTTCTTTGTTGAGCCAAATGTATGCCTTTGACCCACCTAATTAATGTATATCTTAGTAGCCCCTTTGAGCCTGTAATCATATTTCGTATGCAACCACACTATAAGTCTGACCCCTTTGTTTGAATTGACTATCTATTTGAACCTTTTATCTCTCTCGAGCACTTGAAATTCTTATGAGCTTGTTAAAATCTAAGTAGAGGTATGGTTGAGTTTTTGAGTAGAACTGAGAAAAATGGAGAAAGGTGAAATATTTGAAAACTTTTGAGAGCCACGTGTAAGGAATTGAAAAAAAAAAGTGAATTTGCTTGAAGAAAAAAAATCAAAACTTAGAAAGAAAAAAAAGAGTTTGTGTATTTATTAGAAAATAAAAATTGATTCCTGCTAGCGGTAGTTCTCATCTTGTTTGTGCTTAAATAAATTGAGAGCTTGATGCTATTATGTTGTGAAAGTTGGGGTTTTGTTCAACATAAGTGTGGGATTTGAATTGGTGAAATTATATATATTTAAGTGCTTAGGGAGGTGTAGTCACTATTATCTATATGTATCCTACGTAGCCTACATTACAACAAAATAAAGTCCTACTTGATTCTTGACTGAATGAGGTCAAATTAGCAGAGTATTACACTACGGGCAACCTATCGTACGTCTATTGTGGCACATGAATCTTAATTCTGAGAGTGAGTGAATTCTTTCTATCTTGAGTTCGTATTTGTTCTTGAACTTTATTGTACGTGAAACTACTCCCAATTGTTTGTATGAGGGCATATGCGTTGTGAAGGAAAGATAATGTCTTTGGCCTCTGTGTTAGAGTAAGTGAGAAGGTTTTTGAAAAATAAGTGATGCTTGTGAGTTGAGTCTTGATGCTAGGTTGTTATGGTATGGTTCTTAGTCTGCTTTAAATATTCTTGGTAGGATGAGTTAGGAGAGTTGCTTAAAAAGGTCGTCTCTATTTGAAGTGTAGTTTGATTGCTCGGGGATGAGAAATGATTTAAGTGTGGGGCGTTGATGGTAGGCTAGGAACCGGTATTTTGGCTATATTTTACACTATAATTACTATACTTTGAATGTATTGGAGCCTAATTGTTATTACTTTATGCTTATTATGTGTGTTATATTATGTATGATGTGATTTCGAGTGAATAAGCAAGTTAGGATCTAAAATGGATGATTTGCAGCTTTAAAGTCTGAATAGAAGCCCAAGAAATTAAGCTGGAATCACGTTCGGGGGTCGAGGAATAAGTTTGGATGTTAAAAAGTGAGAAAAAAAATTACTATGAGAAAAATGCAATATCGCCTCGCGCTGTGCACCGCGGGGCGCGGGGTGCTAGTGCAAATTTCTTGGATAGTGAAAAAATAGGTTTCTGAACTTTCCCACTAATGCGGCGCATGGTGCGCCCTCTGGGGCGTCGCGGTAGTGTAATTTTTCATCCAATTGTTTTTCACTTCGGCTCAGAAAGGGCAGTTTCGTCCGTGCCCATCCTACATGGTATAAATACACCAAAACGCAATTTTTAGAGAACGTTTGACCTACGTAAGATTGTGAGAGCATTGGAGACTCTAAGGCACACTGATTCATCATTCTTTTCTCAACTCAACACTCGAGGTTGGATTAAATTCATGTTTTTATTCTTTAACTCTATGTTTTGATGACTTTCTCCATGATTATGGAGTAGTTTAATTTAGGATTTGACGGATATGGTATTTTGATTGATATTTCTGGATTTGAACTCTAGTTATTTTTTGTATGAATTTATTTATGGAGCTTTGAATTTATTGCAATTTTGTTCACCGAATTGTTTCATTGAAAGAGGAATATTTGGGTGATTTTCTTTGTATTATTTCGTTTGGTTTAATTCAATGATTATTTAAGTAATCGAAAGAGCTTGTCGAATTGTTGATTAAATCATGTTAGTAGAATATTCGAGATATATTTTTATAAAGACTAGTCCATTAATGTATTATTGCATACCTTCACAGTTACCTCATAGAATTCAGATTTAATCGAGAGAGAAATCTTGGCTATACGATTGAACTAATCATCGAGTGAATTCATGAGAATCATTAGAACATTAGAGTGAATTGGACTAGAGTTAGATCTCGAATAGCTATGTTGCACCTATCCTGTCACGACTCTTATTTCTCCCATTGATTATTTTGATGTTGCTCAACTCTTATCTTTTTGTGATTAATTATTAACTGCTTTAGTTTTAATAGTTAATTTTAGTTCACAATCATTCCAATTAAAGTGTTAATTATCCTGAATTATAATTTACTAGAGATTATTCGAATACCATTTAAATCCAACCCATGTGGAGATGATAATTAAACTATACTATCTTTGGCTAGCGAGCACTAATTTCGTATTGTGTTTTGCGCTTGTCGGCGTGCACCCCAAACTCGAAACCCAAACCTCGGACCCTAGACCCTAATCGTAACTAAGAACCGCAAACCTTGACCTTATATCTCGGGCTCCTAACCTTGAAGCCTGACCTTAGACCCTGACCCCGTGATCCTGGACTCCGATCCCCGACCTCCAACCATGATCCTCACATCCCAATAACCCAACCTCGAACCCTCGATCCTCGACCATGAATGTTGAACCCCGATCCCGGCCTCCAACCCTAGACATCGAATGTCGACCCTCTGGCTTGAGACCTTAACCCTTGATCCCAAAACTGACCCTAGACCAAGATCCCCAATCTTGAACCCCGAAGTTGGACCTCAAATCTTAACACTAAACCTTGACTGCAATCTTCGAACCCTGAGCCCCCTTTGAGGCTGACCTTGAACCTCGATCTCGCTGTCCCTGACTCGAACCTCGACCTTAAGCCTTGACCAGTGGCGAAGCGAGGAGTTTTGCGAAGGGTGTTCAAAGTTTAATATATATGTATAAAGATAATTTTTACATATATATATATATATATATATATATATATACAGTATAATTTTCTAGACAACATAGCATAATTTTTCGATGAAGGGTGTAAAATTTAACATCCTTCATATTTTTATGGCTACGCCACTGGCCTTGACTCTCGACCCCGAACCTACCCCCAACTCCGAATCCCAGACCACGAATCCCGATCCCTGGCCTTGCACCATAACCCTCAATCCTGGACCCCAAACATGGACTTGAAACCCTGATCTTAAACCCAGACCTTAAACCCTGACCTTGGATCCCAACCCTTTGATCCCCAACCCACGACATAGACCCCGACCTCTGGACTCTGAGCCCTCGACCCCTAACACCGGACCAGGGACCCGACACCCAGTCCTGGACCTTAAACCTTGACACCCCTCATAACTAACTATGGACCTTTTGATCCCAGACCTTAACCTTGATCTTGTACCTCGACCCCCGACCTTTAGGTCTGGGTTTCAGGCCCCGTAGTTCGGGAGTAGGCGAGGAGTGTGGCGAGAGTTGGTGGACCGGGGGTGGAGGAATTGGCTGGGTAGGTAGGTGCATCGACTTGTGGGGTTTGAGGGTAGGCGAGGAGTGGGTGAGGTGAGGTCGGGGTGCAGGGTGATAGCTCGTGGGCCGGGGTGACAAGGGTGTGGATTCGAGGGTGGGAGTACATATGGAAGGTTGAAAGAGTTTTAAAAAATATTATTTTTTCTCCTCTTGATAGGGAAGTCATTTTCCTCAAATTAGAGAAAAATTAACTAGGAGGGAAGTCATTTTCATCAAATTAGAGAAAAATTAACTCATTAGGAAAATATTTTTCAAAATATTTAAACCAACCAAAAATTAAAAAATTGAAAGACATTATCTGAAAAATATTTTCAATTCATACCAAACACACCCTTAAACTATATTATTGGAATGTCTCATCTAGCCAAGCTGGTCACATGCTCGTCATAGACTTGAGTGATCATCTGCACTTTTCACACAAGATTGATATATTTTCTTATGTTTTTAATTTCTGGAACTAATGGAAAATTGTGTACAAAATGTTTCAAGGAGAACAATAACTAGTTAGTCCTTCAAGTTGAAATTTCCATTAACATGAAACTTTACGTCAGACCTTTATTATAACTTTGGATGTTTGTCTCTCATGGACAAATATCTTTAATAATGAAACTGTGGCAAGAAAAACTAACTCTTAATCTCCTGTTTTTATAGTAAACTCAACATATCTTTAAATGAATATCTTAGTATATACGAAACACCTTTCAGTATGTGATGTAATTTTCAGCAAAATATTATGCACATGTTGATAAATTCAGTCATAAGATTAACTACTAGGAATATTAATTAATCAATCAATCTCTAGATGTTGAAATAGACCTTGTCGAGCCATAATTAAGTCTGTTTTGATTCCTGATCATTGTTCCCAGATACTTTCCGTTCCCATGGGTTAGTTATCCACATTTTAATATTGAACATTACAAAAGAAACCTAAATACTGGCTTACCAGTAATTAATATGAGTCACCAGAAACGTCACCGACATCAAATGGTAAGAAAAATTAGGAAACATCTTAGTGCAGAATTACGGAAGTCGTTGATGAAAGCCAAAATGGCAAAGATTGAAATTACCCCTTCTTAGTTTAATCATTTCCTCATAATAGCAATTTAAAAAACTACATGTAAAATTGAAATTCTTAGGCTTCGTGGATCAAGATCATGTATTACGTATATAACGCATTTGCATGACGCTATAAATGCAGTGCTTATTAATTAAAATCCTATATCACCTTCAACAACCTTTTTTTCCTTTTCATTTTTCCATCATTAATTCCATTTGCTTTTGTTGATAATTGTCGAACAGGGACATGATAAGCTTCTTTACTCTTTATCCATGAAATTGTCACGACCCGGAATTCTTATCCCCGGGACCGTGATGACGACTAACATTTCACTTGCTAGGCAAGTTAACGTTAGAATACTTTTTAGCCATTTTAACAATTCAAATTAACTGACACCAATTAAACTGAATAAACTAAAATAGAGTGAGAAAAATCATAATAACCACAATATCTAGATACAATCCCAGAACTAGTGTCACAAGTGCACAAGCGACTAGAATAATACATATAATGGTCTGAATAAAAGTAAAACCGTCTGAAATGAAATAAACAGCGAGGATAAGGTAGAAGAGGACTTCAGAGTTGCGAACGCCGAGCAATTGTACCTCAAGTCTCCGTCAGGTAATCAATCCGAGCAATCTGTTGACCTCCGCTAGGACCGACTCCAAAATCTGCACAAGAAGTGCAGAGTATAGTATGAGTACAACCGACCCCATGTACTCTGTAAGTGACGAGCCTAACCTCGACGAAGTAGTAACGAGGCTAAGGCGGGTCACTTACAATAACCTGTACGTAGTATAATAATAATAACGGGAAAGAAACGCAGGAAAAGTAAGGCAGTTAACTTATAAAAACAAACACAATCCTCGAAATCAGTAAAACCAAAAATATTAGTCCTTAGAATCTTGTATGAAAACACTGAAAACTAACACAATGTACAATGAATGCCAAACACACAATCCGTTGCAGCGCGCAATCCGATCACACCGTACAAACATAATTCTCCCTTATTTTACCATATCAATATCAAGAATAACATGTAAAAATCCGTTGCGGCGCGTAACCCGATCCCATCATATAATAAGAATCAATATCACAATCCTCCCTTATTTCATCATATCAAAATCACATATAAAATTCATTGCGGCATTCAACCCGATCCCACCATATCAATATCAATCCTCCCTTATTCCACCTGTTGCGGCGTGCAACCCGCTCCATTAATAAAATAAATAAATTTAAGCATTTCAAATACTCAATTCATGAGAATCTCTACAATTAAAGAGTATGAAAACAAGTCATAAAGGGACCTCGTACCAAATCAAGGAATGTTACGATTAAAACAAGCAACAAGACAAATCTAATATATGAAAATTAAGGTGCACAAATAAGATAATTAAGGCAAGCAGCAATTAATCATGGGAGCATGGGAGGAACATACATTTTAATATGAGAGAAATAAGTGCCAAGTAGCAAGTTAAGGCAGAGGAAACAATTAAAGCATGTAACAGTTAAGACATGGAATAAAATAATTAATGAAATGCGAAAAATCATGGAAACAAGTATTTTGACGTCGTATAGACACTCGTCACCTCGCATATACAGCGCTACACATGTAATTCACATAGCGCGCACAAAGATCAAGGGTTCCTAATTCCCTCAAATCAAGGTTACACCCTATACTTACCTCGCTCTGCAAGCAAATCAAAGCTCAACCGGGGTTTTTTCTCTAAAATCTGCCTCCAAACCAATCGAATATAACAAAAATCGGCTCAATAACATAAAATAATGCTAGAAAAATCAATTACAATACATAAAGTTAAGATATTTATACTTTTTCCAAAAAGTCAACAAAAGTCAACCCCGGGCTCTCTTGGTCAAAATCCGAGATTCAGACCAAAACCCACTTACCCATTCACCCCCGAGCAGGATTATGTAATTAGTTTCGAAATCCGACCTCAATTTGAGGTCTAAATCTCAATTTTATAAAAAACCTCAATTTTTCCCAAATATCTAATTTTCTATCATGAAAGAACATAGATTAATGTTATAAATTAAAGGGTGTTGATGTAAATAGAAGAAAATAAGTTAAATTATGCTAACCTATGGAAGGGTGATGAAATTTCTCTTCAAAATCGCCTCTAGGCCGAGCTCTAATGAAAAGATGGTGAAAAATGGGTGAAATCCCGTCTTTGGGATATTTAATAGACTGGGCGTCAAATATCCCAAAGACTTCTTCGCGTTCGCGAAGGGCCTGCCGCGTTCAAGAAGCACAGCAGCCAGAATGGCCTATGCGTTCGCGAGGTTCCTCACGTGTTCGCGAAGGCTTTCCCCCCAAGCCTTCGTGTTCGCGAGCCAGGACTCGCGTTCGCGTAGTGCTGGTCGCGTTCGCGAAAGGTGATCCCACCATAGCTTCACATTTGCACACACAGCCTCGCGTTCGCATAGAGGAAAACCTCCTCATCCTAGATTACACTTCGCGATCGCGGTAGTATCTTCATGATCGCGAAGAAGAACACACTACATTACAACAGACTCTAAAAATCAGCATTTTTTCTAAGTTCAAATAGTTTGTAGCCTATCCGAAACTCACCCGAGCCCCTCGGGCTCCAAATCAAATATGCACATAAGTGTAATAACATCATAAGAACTCATTGGAATGATCAAAACATCAAAATACACCTAGAACCACGAATCGGACACCAAAACAATTGAAATTATCAAAGAAACTTAAAAACATGAAATTGTTACAACCGGACGTTCGAATCATGTCAAATGAACTCCGTTTTGCACACAATTTTGCAGACAAGTTGTAAATATTGAAATGAACCTATACCAAGTTTCGGAAGTGAAATCCAAACCCAGTAGCAACAAAGTCAACCTACAGTCAAACTTAGGAATTCTTTAAATCTTTAAATTGCTAGTTTTCAACAAATTACGTTAGATCTAGCTAGGGACTTTCGAATTCGATTTCGGGCATATGACCAAGTCCCAAATCATGATACGGACCCACCGGGACTGTCAAAATACTAATCCGGGTCCATTTACACCAAACATTGACCGTAGTCAACTCAAATAAGTTTTAAGGTATGATTTCACATTTTCATTAATTTTCTCATAAAAACATTCCGGTAAAAAGACACAGACTACGTACGCAAATCGAGAAAGGCTAAACGAAGCTAATCAATGTCTCGAAACAGAGAAATGAAGGATAAAACTACAAATGACCTATCAGTTCATCACATTTTCCACCTTTAAAACAAACGTTCGTCCTCAAACGGACATAGAAAGGTACATGGACTGGTGAAGAGGTATGGATATCTACTCCGCATGTCCGACTTGGACTCCCACATGGCTACTTCGATCGGCTGACCTCTGCACTACACTAGAACTGAAGGATAACTCTTAGACCTCAACTGTCGGACCTGTCGGCTAGAATAGCCACCGACTCCTCCTTATAAGTCAAATCCTTGTCCAATTAGACTGAGCTGAAATCTAACACATAGGATGGATCACCATGATACTTTCGGAGCATGGACATATAGAACACTCGATGGACTGCTGATAAACTAGGTGGCAATGCCAGTCTGTAGGCCACCTCACCTACTTTCTCAAGAATCTCAAAGGGTCTGATATACCTAGAGCTCAACTTGCCCTTCTTTATGAATCTCATCACATCCTTCATGGGTGAAACCCGGAGTAATACACTCTCTCCAATCATGAATGCAACATAACGAACTCTGCGGTCGGCATAACTCTTTTACCTACACCGCCTCCCATATAATGGCTCATAAGGAGCCATCTGAATGCTTGATTGGTAGATGTTGTTGTAGGCAAACTCCGCAAGCGGCAAGAACTGATCCCAAGAACCTCCGACATCCATAACGCAAGCACAAAGCATATCCTCCAATATCTGAATAGTGCGCTCGGACTGTCCGTTTTTCTGGGGTGAAATACTGTACTCAACTCAACCCGTGTGCCCAACTCATGCTGTACGGCCTCCAGAAGTGCAAGGTGAACTACGTACCTCGATCAGAAATGATAGACACTGGCACACTGTGAAGACGGACGCTCTCGCAGATGTAGATCTCATCTAACCGCTCTGAAGAATAGGTAACTATCATTAGAATGAAGTGTGCCGACTTGGTCAACCTGTCCACATGACCAATATCGCATCGAACTTCTTCTGAGTCCGTGGGAGTCTAACAACAAAATCCATAGTGATACGCTCCCACTTCCACTCAGGAATCTCTAGCCTCTGAAGCAAACCACCAGGCCTCTGATGCTCGTACTTTACTTGGTGACAATTTAGACACCGAGTTACATATGCAACTATATCCTTCTTCATCCTCCTCTACCAATTATACTTTCGCAAGTCCTGATACATCTTGGCGGCACCCGGATGAATAGAATACCGGAAACTGTGGGCCTTCTCAAGAATCAACTCATGAAGCCTATCCACATTGGGCACACAAATACGACCCTGCATTTGTAAAATCCTATCATCTCCAACAGTAACCTGCTTGGCACCACCGTTCCGCACCACGTCCTTAAGGACAAGCAAATGGGGATAATCATACTGACGCTCTCTGATGCGCTCATATAAGGAAGACCGAGAGACTGTGCAAGATAGAACTCGACTTGGCTCTGAAACATCTAACCTCACGAACTGATTGACCAGAGCCTAAATATCTGATGTAAGCGACCTCTCACCAACTGGAATATACACAAGTTTAACCATGCTCATAACCTTTCTACTCAATGCATCGGCTACCACATTGGCCTTCCCGAGATGATACAAAATGGTGATATCATAGTCTTTCAACAACTCCAACCAACCCATCTGCCTCAAGTTAAGATCATTCTGCTTAAACAAATACTGTAGACTCCGATGGTCCGTGAATATACTATAGACTCCAATGGTCCGTGAACACGTCACATGACACATCGCAAAGATAGTGCCTCCAAATCTTCAGTGCATGAACAATGGCTGCTGACTCTAAGTCATGAACAAAGTAATTTTTCTCATGATCCTTCAACTGCCGCAACGTGTATGCAATCACACTTCCATCCTGAATCAATACTGCACCGAGCCCAATACGAGATGCATCATAATACACCGTGTAGGATCTTGAACCTGTGGGCAACACCAACACTGGTGCCGTAGTCTAAGCAGTCTTGAGCTTCTGAAAGCTCAACTCACACTCATCAGGCCATCTGAATGGGGCACCCTTCTGGGTAAATCTAATCAATGGGGATGCTATGGATGAACACCCCTCCACGAACCGGCGATAATAACCCGCCAGACCCAGAAAACACTGGATCTCTATAGCTGAAGTAGATCTAGGCTAGTTCTGAACTGCCTCAATCTTCTTAGGATCCACCTTTATGCCTTCTACCGATATGACATGCCCCAAAAAGGAGACTGAGTCTAACCAAAACTCACACTTTGAAAACATGGCATATAATTGGCTATCTCTCAGAGTCTGAAGTACAATCTGAAGATGGTGCTCATGTTCCTCTCGACTGCGGGAGTAGATCAAGATATCATCAATGAATACAATCACAAAAGAATCCAAATAGGGCTTGAACACCAGGTTCATCAAATTCATAAATGTTGTTGGGGCATTTGTCAACCCAAATAACATCACTAGGAACTCATAATGCCTATACCGAGTCCGAAAAGCTATCTTATGGACATCGGATGCCCTAATCTTCAACTGATGGTAGCCAGACCGCAAATCAATATTCGAAAACACTTTGACACCCTGATGCTGATCAAATAAGTCAGCAATCCTCGACAATAGATACGTGTTCTTGATAATGACCTTGTTCAACTATCGATAATCTATACACATCCTCATCTTTCTTCCTTATTAACAATACGAGTGCACCCCAGGGTGAGATACTAGGCTTAATGAATCCCTTATCAAGCAAATATTACAACTGCTCCTTTAATTCTTTCAACTCTGGTAGGACCATACGGTATGGTAGAATAGAAATGGGCTGAGTGCCAAATCAATACACAAGTCAGTATCTCTGTTGGGTGGCATCATCAGCAGATCTGCAAGAAACACCTCTAGAAACTCATGCACAACTGGTACTGAATCCATGGAAGGAACCTCCGCACTCGAATTACAAACATAGGCAAAATATGCTAAACATCCCTTCTCGACCATACGTCGAGCCTTCTCATAGGAAATAAACCTGTTGGTAGAATGGACATGAGTCCCTCTCCACATTAATCGAGGCAACCCCAGCATGGCTAAGGTCATCGTCATGGCGTGACAATCCAATATAGCATGATAAGGTGACAGCCAATCCATACCCAAAATAACATCAAAATCTACCATATCAAGAAGTAAAAGATCTACATTAGTCTCAAGACTCCCAAAGGTAATCACACCTGAGTAATAGAACGATCCACAATAATAGAATCTCCCACAAGAATGGACACATACATAGGAGCACTCAAAGAATCACGAGGCACAACCGGATATGAAGAAAAATAGGATGACACGTAGGAATAAGTAGAGCCCGGATCAAATAGAACTGAAGCATCTCTATGGCAAACTGGAACAATACATGTGATAACGACGTTAAATGACTCGGCCTCAAGCCTAGCTGGGAAATCATAACATCGGGGCTGGGCCCTACCACTCTTAACTACGTCTCTGGGATGCCCTCTAGCTGGCTGGCCACTACCTCTAACGACCTGACCTCTACCTCTAACGGCCTTACCTCCATCTCTGACTGCCTGGCCCCTGCCTCTAGTTGGATGAGCGGGCGGTGGAGAAACCAGTGCTGGAACCATAGCACGAGAACTCTGCTATGGTATGCCGCCCAACAATCTCGGACAAAACCTCCTAATATGACCAGTACCTCCACTCTCAAAACACCAATCATGCTGCTATGGTTGCTGAAGTTGACTCGAACGGGCCAGATAACCACGGTGATATCTCTGAATCAGAGGCGCACTGATAGGAGCTGATGGTGCACTATAGGTTGGCTGCCCAAAATAAGGTACATAAGGACCACGACTCCCTGAAGCACTGTGAGATGCCTAAAGCGCTGACTGAAATGGCCTGGGAGGATGGTCTCTACCAAAGGTATCCCTACCTCTAGATGAGGCGCCACTGAAACTACCAGAATGACGAGGCCTCTTATCAGACACCGCCCCCCTCTCCTGAGCACGAACCATCTCGATCCGTCTAGCAATATCTACGGCCGTCTGGAAAGAAATATCACTTCTGGTCTCCTTGGCCATCTGTATCCTAACAGTGAAAGTGAGCCCATCAATAAATCTCCTCACTCTCTCCCTCTCAGTAGGAGGCAAGATAGTGGCATTAGGAGCTAGGTCCACAAATCTAGCCTCGTACTGGGTAACAGTCATACTACCCTACTGAAGACGCTCAAACTATCTGCGGTACTCCTCTCTAAATGAACATCTCTAGAAATAGTTGTGAGAACAGATCCCAGGTCAGTGCAGGTGACCTAGCTGGTCTAGTCAACATATAATCTCTCCACCACCTCTTGACAGAATCAATCATCTGAAATTTTGCAAAATCGACCCCATTGTTCTCAACTATACCCATGTTGCGCAACACCTCATGGCAACGGTCCAGGTAATCCTGTGGGTCCAAGAAGATGCACCACTAAAGTGAATATGGAAGATCTTGGTAAACTTATCCAACCTCAATAGGGCCTCAGAAGACATAGCGGGTCTATCACCGGCCTATGCCGCAATAACCGGCTAAACTATCCCATCTGGCGGGGCTGATGGAGTCTGATACTGGGGAGCCACCTGCTCCGGGGTGTGAGTAGCGGGATTCTGTGTTCCTCTCCCAGCCCGAGAGATGGCTGGTGCCACCGGGAATGTACCGGTCTGGGCCAGACTCTCCATAAGGCCCACCAAACAGACTAGAGCATCCTGAAGTACTAGAATGTCTATGAACCCCTTCGGAACCTGAGCTGGTCCGACGGGTACAGTCTGAGCTGGAACCTCCTCCTCGTGATCAATCTAAGGCTCCACTGCGGGTGCTGCTGCTCGAGCTCTAGGCTGAGCTCTGCTTCGACCTCTGCCCCTAGTAGTAGCAGCCACAGGGGGATCTGGCTTCTGTCTGGATGTAGATGCAGTACGTGTTTTCGCCATCTATGAGAGAACAAGAATAGAATGGTTCAATCGTCAATGATAGAATTAAATCGCATGATAGAGAAAGAATGAAGTGAAACTTTTCCTAAACTACACAGCCTCTGGAAGAAAATTACGGACGTCTCCATACCGATCCTCCAGACTCTACTAAGCTTGCTCATGACTCGTGAGACCTAGGCAACCTAGTGCTCTGATACCACCTTGTCACGACCCAGAATTCCCACTCTCGGGACCGTGATGGTGCCTAAGATTTTATTTGCTAGGCAAGCCAACGTTAGAATAGTTTTTAGCCATTTATAATAATTCAAATTAACTGACACCAATTAAACTGAATAAACTGAAATAGAGTGAGAAATACCATAATAACCACAATATCTAGATACAATTCCAGAAGTGGTGTCACAAGTGCACGAGCTACTAGAATAATATATTTAATAGTCTGAATGAAAGTAAAACTGTCTCAAATGAAATAAACAACGAGGATAAGGTAGAAGGGGACTTCAGGGCTACGAACGCCGAGCAACTGTACCTCAAGTCTCCGTCAGGTAATCAATCCGAGCAATCTACTGACCGCCGCTAGTACCGACTCCAAAATCTGCACAAGAAGTAGAGAGTGTAGTATGAGTACAACTGACCCCATGTACTCTGTAAGTGCCGAGCCTAGCCTCGACAAAGTAGTGACGAGGCTTAGGCGGGTCACTTACAATAACCGGTGCATAGTATAATAACAATAATAATAACAGGAAAGAAACGCAGGAAAAGTAAGGTAGTTAACTTGTAAAAATAAACTCAATCCTCAAAATCAGTAAAACCAGAAATATCAGTCCTCAGAATCTCATACGAAAATACTGAAAGCTAACACAGTGCACAATGAAAGCCAAACACACAATCCGTTGCGGCGCGAAACCCGATCCCACCGTACAAACACAATCCTCCCTTATTTTACCATATCAATATCAAGAATAACATGTAAAATCCATTGATGCGCGCAACCCGATCCCACCATATAATTAGAATAAATATCACAATCCTTCCTTATTTTACCATATCAAAATTACATGTAAAATATGTTACGGCGTGCAATCCCACCATATAAATATCAATCCTCCCTTATTCCGCCCGTTGCGGTGTGCAACCCAATCCATAAATAAAATTAATAAATGTAAGCATTTCAACAACTCAATTCACGAGAATATCTACAATTAAAGAATATGAGAACAAGCCATAAAGGGACCTCATACCAAATCAAGGAATGCTACGATTAATACAAGCAACAAGACAAATCAAATATATGACAATTAAGGTGCACATATAAGACAATTAAAGTAAATAGCAATTAATCATGGGAGTATGGGAGGAACGAACATTTTAATATGAGAGAAATACGTGACAAGTAGCAAGTTAAGGCATATGAAACGATTAAAGCATGTAACCGTTAAGACATGGAATAAAATAATTAATGAAATACGGGAAAGCACATAAAAAAGTATTTTGACGGCGTATATACACTCGTCACCTCGCATATACGCCGCTACACATGTAATTTACGTAGCACATAGCCCAAGGGTTCCTAATTCCCTCAAATTAAGGTTAGACCCAACACTTAGTTCGCTTCGCAAGCAAATCAAAGCTCCACTAGGGCCTTTCCTCTAAAATTCGCCTCAAAACCAATCGAATCTAACCAAAATCGACTCAATAATATCAAATAATGTTAGAAAAATCAATTACAATACATAAAGTTAAGATCTTTACACTTTTCCTAACAAGTCAACAAAAGTCAACCCCGGACTCGTTTAGTCAAAACCCGAGATTCAGACTAAAACCCAATTACCCATTCACCCCCGATCCCGATTATGTAATTATTTTTGAAATCCGACCTCAATTTGAGGTCTAAATCTCAATTTTACAAAACCCCCAATTCTTCCCAAATCCCTAATTTTCTACCATGAAAGAACATAGATTAAGGTTAGAAATTAATGGGTGTTGATGGAGATGGAAGAAAACAAGTTAAAGTATACTAACCTATGAAAGGATGATGAAATTTCTCTTCAAAATCTCCTCTAAGCCGAGCTCTAATGAAAAATGGGTGAAATCCCATATTTGGGATATTTAATAGACTCGGCGTCAGGCCTTCTTTCTGTTCGCGAAGGGTCTGCCGCGTTCGCGAAGCACGTCGGCCAGAATGGCGTATGTGTTCGCGAGGTTCCTCACGCGTTCGCAAAGGCCTCTCCCCTAGGCTTTCTAGTTCGCGAGCCAGGGCTCGCGTTCTCGTAGAACAAACCTCAGATTCCCCTCCTAGGCCCCTTACTCTTCGCGATCGCGTAGTGCTGGTCGCATTCGCGAAGGGTGATCCCACCATACCTTTGCGTTCGCGTACACAACCTCACGTTATCATAGAGGAAAACCTCCCCAGCCCAGATTACTCTTCACGATCGCGGGAGTATCTTCGCGATCGCGAAGAAGAACAAACTAGATGACAGCAGACTCCAAAAACGAGCATTTTTTCTAAGTTCAAATGATCCGTAGCCTATTCGAAACTCATCCGAGCCCCTAGGGCTCCAAATCAAACATGCACACAAGTATAATAACATCATACGAACTCGCTGGTACGATTAAAATATCAAAATATACCTAGAACCATGAATCGGGCACCAAAACAATTAAAATTTTCAAAGAAACTTAAGAACATGAAATTTTTACAACCAGACGTCCGAATCACATCAAATCAACTCTATTTTGCACCAAATTTTGCAGACAAGTCATAAATATTGAAATGAACCTATACCAAGTTCCATAACCATAATCTGAATCTGATAACAACAAAGTCAATGTACGGTCAAATTTAGAAATTCTTTAAACATATAAATTGCTAGTTTTCAATAAATTACGTTAGATCAAGCTAGAGACTTCCGAATTCGATTACGAGCATACGTCCAAGTCTCAAATCACGATACAGACCCACCGGGACCGTCAAAATACGGATCCGGATCCGTTTACACAAACCGCTAACCGTAGTCAATTCAAATGAGTTTTAAGGCATAATTTCACATTTTCATTAATTTTCTCATAAAAACTTTTCGGAAAAAGGACACAGTCCGCACATGCAAATCGAGGAAGGCTAAATGGAGCTAATCGAGGTCTCAAAACACAGAAATAAAGAATAAAATGACCTATCGAGTCATCACAGAAATAAAGTTGGAGCCACCATCAACGTCGTACATTATATGCTCTAACCTAAAAAAATATTAAGGTAGGTCCTAAGAAAGTTTAGATACGTTTATCACGTGCTTCTTAGAGATGTTAAGTTTAAAATGATCCGTCTTAGATTTGGTGGTCGTAAATTTTATCAATGACAGACCGTCACTTGTTCCACCGAGTAGAGACTACTTTTCAAGTACTATTTAAACAACAAACACTAGTGAAATTTGGGGAGTGTAATGTGTACGCAGACCTTACCCTTACCCTGGGTAGAGAGGCTGTTTCCGATAGATTCTTGGCTCCCTCCCTCCAAGAACTCCCCACCTTGCTCTTGGAGTGACTCGAACTCACAACCTTTTGGTTGGAAGTGGAGAGTGTTAACCACTAGAGCAACCCACTCTTGTCTTTCAACGACTATTTAAGAACCAGAAAATTCCGACAAAAGATTAACCACAGTAGAAAATGTGGAAAATTCTAGTAGTGAAGGAAATTAGAAATATAAAAGAACAAACATTAGAGGGACTTTTTTTTTCTTTTCATGTTGAACGAGCTAACCATATTTATTGATAATATATTAAATATTCCCTACTAGATAGGTGGTGGTTATCCATGGGTATGATGAATATTTTCTAAGGATTTCCTTTCATTGAATTTCGTTCTCTCTATTTTTTCTCATTGCATGTGAAGTCAATTTCACGAAATTGATAGCTTTCTAAGAATGGAATAAAGATTGAAAGAGTAAGGTAATCAATCATGTTCTTGACAGTTGCGAGAAATTTCAAGAAAGGGCAATTGGCTAATTCTAGAGAATCTTACTTAGCAGCGCATTCAGATTGATGTTCTTTTCTTTCTTGGGCATTAATAATAAGAATTGTAAGTTGTCTATTAGATGCATGTTTCAAGGAATAGTTGGCCCTTCAAGTTGAAATTGCCATGTACGTGAAACTTAATATCGTAGCTAAGAAAACAAAGCATCCTAAGCTTTCAAGAAGATCATTTCCTCGGCACCATTTAGTCGAAATACAATTTCTGAAGTTCTTGGGACTAAACAATGAGAAGGTTATTGAGATCAACTCCTTATAACTAATCAATCATCTCAGACAGCGTGATAATGACCTTTGCTGCTTGTTAGTTCGAACGTCTATTTTTAGTACTTTCCTTTCAATTCTTATGGATTATTAGCCACTTTTGTTAATTGATCATTAGGACAAAAGAAACTTAGCTAACTAGCCTACCAACTACTACAATGATTCACCAGAAATGTCAGTGACATAAAAACAGTACACTTAACATCTTAGACAGAATGATATTATTGAAAAGAACCGCGAAAAGATAAAGGATCTTTGCATAAATAACGGATTCAATGTTTACATTTTTTACCATTGTACGCATATTATACACTGCTTATGCGCATTTATATACATAATATACATAGATTATACATATCTTTTACATTTGGTGACTATTTTTATTTTAAACTATTTGGTGGGCGGCTCTTAATTAGGTTAATTTTTCAGAAGGGGATATTTGCATAAATAGTCAGACAAATTCAATATTTATTTTTCTAGTCGATATACATATATTATACACTGATTATGCATAGTTATATACATAATATACATGGATTATACATGTCTTATACATCTGCTGACTATTTTTATTTTAAACTATCTTGTGGGTGGCTGTATAGTTTAATTTTTAAAAAAGATGGATCTTTGCATAAAGGATAAAAAGAAACAAAAACACTTCTATAACACTTCTGTTGTGTTTAATTAAACTTCTAATTAGAATTCGTGGATGACGATCAATATTACGTATATAACGCATTTGCATGACACTACAAATGTAGTGTATTTTATTTAATCTTACTTACAAAAACCTTTTTCTTATTCTGTTTCCATCATTACATGTGCTTTTGTTGACAATAGTCGAGTAAGGTGTATGATAAAACTTTTTTCTACTTAGCCATTATGGAAAAAAAAGTGGAGGCACTATCAACATCGAATTAACTCAATATTTTGGCTCCAACCTAATGATAATAAGGAAGGGTCCTACGATATCTTTATTTACAGATGTTGGTTATTATTACGTGCCACTAAGGGATATTGTATACAAATAAACGTAAGGGAATGAGAAATATTCGATTGATTTTGTCTAACAAGTTGTATCGACAAAGAAAAATAAAGAAAGAACGTAAGAAAGTGGGAAAATGCTAAAAAGGAAATGTGAGTAAGAAACAAATTACATCAGGTTGCTATCTAATATCTTCCTTTTCATCTGGAATTAAAGCAAATATATTCACGAAATTTATTTGATGATATTTGTTGTGTGGTTATACATGGGCATGATATCTTGTATTCTTTAATTATAATAATGATTAGGCTTCTCTTTTGAATCTAATATTCCACGTGAAGTCAATTTCATGAAATTATAAGCTTTCCAACTTCCAAGAATATGAATCGAATTCCAAAAAGCAAGAAGTAAATTTTCCTTGATACTGATGATCATATAATTAAATTAAATTTGAGACTAACCATGAAATTTCAAGAGATGGTCAATTCTGGATAATCTTAATTAGCAGCAATGATGAGGGTCAGTTCAACATGACTAGCTAAGCCACTTACTTTGTTAGTCCCTTCATATTTAATTAGTTTGCTATAGGCAAACTTTTGTGAAAAAAGAAAAGCTTAATTCTGAGAACTACGTAAGTAGTTTCATTTCATAACTGACCAGTAGCGCAAAACAAGTGAAACTAGAACGTGCTAACCAGTTTTCGCATCGATAATTAAAAAATAATCAGCATTTGCAAAGTCATTGAAAATAATCATTATTTTTGCGGAGCTAAAATTTAGACAAAAATACTCAAGTTGAAACGCTAAAAGTTCCAGCATAATATACTAGATTATGGAGCTCCTGCGTATAAACTTTCAGCCATGGGTGGAGCTAGCCCATCGTGTACGGATTCGGCCGAATCCAGTAGCTTTGGTCCAACCCATGTATTTATCTTAAAAAATTCATTGAATATATACAAATTATTAATTTAAAACCCAGCAACTTAAAAATACTAGAACCCCGAATCCATAAACTTCAAATCTTGGCTTGGCCTCTGCTTCCAGCATATTATATTGGAACTCTAGCACATTATGAAATTTCAGCATATTATGCTGGAATCTCATGTAAAACAATTAAATTTCAGCATATTATGTTGGAATTATTTTTGGATTTCTAAGGTTGTTCTTGTTAATATTTTATTTTTACATGAAAAAATAGCGAAATTTTGATTATTTTTGAAATTATGACTAATTTTCAATTAACAACCGTAAATCAAGCTATTTCTGATTTTTTTCCCCACAAAACAAAGTTAACCAATTGGCCTATATACCAAATACTCCCTTCGCTTGATTTTACACCATTTGATTAGACACAAAATTTAAGAAAAAAGATTTTTTTTTAAAAAACTTGTGATTTTAGAATATGCTATACCATTTTTGTGACAACAAAATCTTTTCACTAAAAATAAACTTAGAAGTTTAACGTTAAATTGTATCCAAATATAACGAGATTTTCTTTTTGGAACATAAATAAAAAAAGAAATAGTATCACATATAGCGAAACTAGGGGAGTAATATATTCACCAGAGAACTCGTTGGCAGTAATATAAATAGTATGAAAAATAACGGCAAAGGGCCAAATATACCCCTCTACTTTCGAAAATGGTCTAAGAATACTTGTCGTTATACTATTGGGTTATCTATACACCTGCAGTCTTACTTTAGGTTCAAATATACCCCTCATTTAAACGCAGGGACACGTGTCATCATCCTGTTGGTCAATTCTAAATATCTCCTAATTAATTAAAAAGACTCATTACCCATACCCGAAAAATAAATTTTTTTTGTAAAAACTGGAAAAAACTAAAAAATGTTTTTTTTACTAAAAACAGAAAAAAAACGAAAATATTTTTTTTCCACTTTTTACAAAAACAATGCTTTAAAGAAACTGAAAAATATTTTCTAAAACAATATTTTTGTAAAAACTAGAAAAAAAAAACTGAAAAGCAATTTTCTAAAGCAACTAAAAACTGAAAAAAACTGAAATATTTTTAACTAAAAACTGAAAAAAAGAAAATATTTATTTTTTTAGTTTTTACAAAAATATTGTCTTTTAGTTTTTTTTTTTCAGTTTTTACAAAAATATTGTTTTAGAAAATATTTTTCAGCTTTTTTTAAAGAAAAGTTTTTGTAAAAACTGGAAAAAAATATATTTTCGGTTTTTTCAGTTTTTAGTAAAATAAAATTCAGTTTTTTTCCAGTTTTTTTAAAAAAAATTGCTTTAGAAAATTGATTTTCAGCTTCTTTGTTTTCAGTTTTTACAAAAATATTGTTTTATAAAATATTTTTCAGTTTTTTCTAAAGAAGTTTTTTTGTAAAAATTGGAAAAAAAAATATTTTTGTTTTTTTTCAGTTTTTAGTAAAAATAATTTCAGTTTTTTCCAGTTTTTACAAAAAAAAAATTATTTTTCTGGTATGAGTAATTGGTCTTTTTAATTAATTAGGAGATATTTAGAATTGACCAATAGGACGATGACACGTGTCTCTCCGTTTAAATGAGAGGTTTATTTGAACCCAAAATATGACTGTAAGAGTATAGATAACCTAATAGTATAAATAAGGGTAGTCTTACACCATTTTCAAAAGTAGAAAGATATATTTCGCCCTTTGCCAGAAAAACAATTATGAAACATTATACTAATGAATTATGGAAGTGTTGAAGAATTATGAAAGCACGCCTTTTTAGTTTAATCATTACATTTGCAAACTTATGTAGAAGTGAAATTATCACGTGTTAGTTATTACGTATTTAACGCATATGCATGACGCTAGAAATGCAAATTTTATTTCAACGACATCACGTTTTACAACCTTTCATATTTTTTTTATAAAATTTTCGTGATTCCATTTGCTTTTATTGATAATAATAGAGCCACCATCAACATCGTGCTCTACAGGATCCAACTAAAAGATATTAAGGGTGTTGAGAATATTTAGAAATGTTTATGACTTTGCAAATATTATTGGATTCTACCAAACTCGTAGCTAGCTAACAAGGCTGTCTGCGCTCCTGCCTCTTTCTGATGTTACAACAAACAATAGGATAAAAAATATACAATTGCCTTTGTCTTTAACGGAAAGGAAAACGAAATAAATAATGTAAGACAGTTGAAAACGCAAAAAAGAGCAAGAAACGCACCAACATTAGAGATCTTTCTTTTTGTGCATTCTTTCCTTTACATTAAAAAAAAAACGCTGAGATATATTCACTCTAGTTATTTGAAGATATATTTTAGTCCCTTTTGATCTGGATATGTGCGCTGATCCATCGGCGTGATGAACATTTTATCATTTGTTTGTGTAATTATGATGATGGTCCTATATTCTCAAGATTCCTTTTTCTTTTTCTTTGTTTGTATTTCGTCTTGGCTCTTTCTCTCTTTGCATGTGAAGAGTGGAAACACGATTCTAAAGAATAAAGTATATAATCTTAGCTTTTTACGTCAAAAAATTGAGTTGTCTTTGACAGTAGTGATCATATAATTTACTACGTATAAGGGATAAACTTGATATTTTTATAAAGCCTAATAAGTTAGGTACAATATTTGAATGGATACGAATTCTAGTAGAGAGTAGTTTTCTTCAAACTCTTTATAGCTTATCCATAGATTGTATATCATTTGTATGCTATAGGAGACTAATAATTCTACTATTTCGAATCAATATACACAAATTTCCCTTTCATTCACAAACTCTTACACTAAGTACGACACTAATTATGAAATTTCAAGATATGGTTAATTCTAGAGCATCCTACTTAGCAGCATTATATTGATGAGTTTCAGCTTGGCATGACTAGTTGATTTAACGTTATGGGAAAAAATTATTAGTACCTTTTTTGGGCACAAACAAAAAAAGTATTGAAAATTATCTACTAGATGTTTCAAGGAGCAATTAACCAGCTGGCTTTTCAAATTGAAGCATCGCGTAAGCTTGGACGTTTGTCCCTCTTGGAGATATATATTCAATAATACATGTTTGTTAAACTCTATAGTACTGTAGCAACAAAAAATAATTAGTATTGAACAACTTTTAAAGCCTGAAGATCTTGTTACAGAACACCATTGCGTGTAAAACGCAATTTTCTGTAAAGTTTTTGTTCATATATTCCCTCTGTTTTAATTTGTTTGTCTTAGTTTGACTTGACACAAAGTTTAATAAATAAATGAAGACTTTTGAGACTTACGGTCTTAAATATGCCATAATATTTTTGTGGCTATAAGTTTTTGAAATTTGTGATCTTAAACAAGTCATAACATTTTGTGGCTATAAATGTTTCCCATTAAGAAAATATAGTAATGTGCCGATCTTTTTGAAACAAATTAATAACAGTCTAGGCAGAAGAGTTATGCCGACCGTAGAGTTCGTGATGTTGCATTCATGGTCGAAGAGAGGGTATTGCTCCGGATTTCACCCATGAACGGTGTGATGAAGTTCGGGAAGAAGGACAAGTTGAGCCCTAGGTATATCGGGCCCTTCGAGATTCTTCAGAGAATGGGTGAGGTGGCCTACAAGCTCGCATTACGACCTAACTTATCAGCAGTTCATCCAGTGTTTCATGTGTCCATACTCCGGAAGTATCACGGTGATCCGTCCCATATGTTAGATTTCAGCTTAGTCCAATCAGACAAGGATTTGACTTATGAGGAGGAGCCGGTGGTTATTTTAGCCCGGCAGGTCCGACAGTTGAGGTCAAAGAGTTATCCTTCAGTTCGAGTGCAGTGGAGAGGTCAGCCAATCGAGGCAGCCACTTGGGAGTCCGAGTCGGACATGCGGAGTAGATATCCACACCTTTTTACCAGTCCATGTACTTTTCTTTGTCCGTTCGAGGACGAACGTTTATTTTAGAGGTGGAGAATGTGATGACCCGATAGGTCATCTAGAGCTTTAACTCCTAAATTCTGCGTTTCGAAACTTCAAATAGATCCTTTTAGCCTTTCTCGATTTGCGTGCGTAGTCCGTTCCATTTTCCAGAAAGCTTTTATGTGAAAAATTGATTAAAATGTGAATTCGTGCCTTAAAAATCTATTTGAGTTGATTTCGGTCAACGTTTTAAGCAAACAGACCCGGACCCGTATTTTGACGGTCCCGGTGGGTCCGTATCGTGATTTGGGACTTGGGCGTATGTCCGGTATCGAATTCGGAGGTCCCTAACTCGAGTATCACATTTTGTCGAAAATTTGAAGTTTAAAGGTTTAAAGACTTTATAAATTTGACCGAGGTTTGACTTTATTGATACCGGGTCCAAATTTTGGTTCCGAAACTTGATATAGGTCCATTACGATATTTATGACTTGCCTGCAAAATTTAGTGCAAAATAAAAGTGATTTGGCGTGATTCGGATGTCCAGTTGAAACTTTTCAAGTACTTAAGTTTTATTAAAAATTTTATTCGTTTTGGTGTCCGATTCGTAACTCTAGGTATTATTTTTGGTGTTTTGATCACGCGAGGCAGTTTGTATAATATATTTGGACTTGTGTGTATATTTGGTTTGGAGCCCCGATAGCTTGGGTGAGTTTCGGATAGCCTACAGACCATTTGAACTTTAAAATTTTTTGTTTCCTTTAGCTGTTGTTGTCACCTAGTATTTCCTTCTTCGCGATTGCGAAGGAACTCACACGATCGTGAAGAGTGATCTGGTCTAGGGAGGGAAATAACCCTACGCGAACGCAAGGTACAAGACGCGAACGCGGGGCAGTGGGGGGACTGCCCTTCGCGAACGCGTCCACACCCACGCGAACACGTAGCTTTGAGAGGCGGGAGTTGGGAGTTGAGGTTTCTCTACGCGAAAGCGAGATTAGTCTCGCGAACGCAGAGGTGAGGCAGGTTAAACCTTCGCGAACGCATGTAGTTACTAGATTGCGTAAGCCAGATAGGCAATGCTCTTCACGAAACGCGTCAGGTTTCATGCGATCACGATGAACACCTGACGCCGAGTGATTTAAATGTTTTAAAAATGGAATTTCACCCATTTTTCATAAACTCTCTGTTAGAGCTCGGCCTAGAGGCGATTTTGAAAGGAAAACTCAGCACCAATTCATAGGTTTGTACACTTTAACTCGTTTTCTTTCATTTCTAATATAACCCATTAATTTCTAGCATTAATCTTCGTTCTTCTATGGTAGAAAACTAGGGATTTAAGAAGAATTGGAGTTTTTTGCTAATTCGGGATTTAGGTCTCAATTTGAGGTCGGATTTCAAAACTAATTACATAATCGGGCTCGGGGGTGAATGGGTAAATGAGTTTTGGTCCGAACCTCGGGTTTTGACCAATCGGGCCCGGGGTTGACTTTGTTTTGACTTTTTAAAAAAAGTGTAAAAATTCTAACTTTATGCATTGTAATTGATTCTATTAGCATTATCTGACATTGTCGATTCCATTATATTGTGGTTAGATATGAGTGGTTTGGAGGCGGATTCTAGAGAAAAGGCCCCGGTAGAGCTCTGAGTTGACTGCAGAGTGAGGTAAATATTGGGTTTAACATTGGTTTGAGGGAATTAGGAACCCTCATACTATGTGCTATGTGAAATTCATGTGTTGCAGCGTATATACGAGGTGACAAGTGCTTATATGTCGCCGAACTACTTGTTTCATTGACTTTTCACATTCCATTAATTATTTTTTTCCATGTCTTAATTGTTTCTTGCTTTAAATGTCTCCCAAGCCCCTATTTGCTACTTGTCACTTATTATTCTCGTGTTAAAAAAAAAATGTTAGACTTTTTCCCTACTTTTATGAATTACTGTTAATTGTATTAATTGACTTATTTGTACCCTTAGTTGTCATTTATTGAATTTGTTTGGCGGTTTAGTATTCATTGTAGTAATTCTTAATTCGGGACGAGATTTCTTTCTGTTTCTGCTTTATGTCCATTAGTCGAAGAAGACTCTTGTGATTTAAGTTGTTAAATTAAATGTCTTTACTTATTTATTCATACTGTACGGTGGGATCGGGTTGCGTACCGCAACAGGTGAAATAAGGATGAATTGATATGGTCAAATAAGGGAGAATACATACTGATACAGTGGGATCGGGTTGCAAGTCGCAATAGGTGAAATAAGGGTGGATTGATACGGTGAAATAAGGGTGAATTATGATATTGATTCTGTTATATGGTGGGATCGGGTTGCGCGCCGCAACATATATTTATTTATTATTGTTGATATTATTATGGTGGAATAAGGGATGATTGTGTTGTACGGTGGGATCGGGTTGCGCGCCGCATCAATCTATGTGTTCCTATTTCCTTATCGTGTTGTGTTGGCTTCGATATTTTCATACTAGACTCTAAGGATTGGTATTTCTGGTATTTACTGGTTTCTTTCCGAGGTTGAGTTATTTTCATGTATTTACTGCTTAGATCCGTTCCTGTATTTTTCTTCCTGCCATTATGTTTATACTGCGTATATGTTATAATGTAAGTGAGCCACCTTAGCCTCGTCACTACTTCGTCGATATTAGGCTCGACACTTACAGAGTACATGAGGTTGGTTGATCTCATACTACACTCTGCACTTCTTGTGCAGATTTTGAAGTCGGTCCCATCGGCGATAATTAGCGTGCTCGGGTTGGCTATCAGTGTGGAGACTCGAGGTACAACTGCTCGGCGTCCGGAGCCCCTAAAGTCCCCCCCCCCCCCCCCCCTTTTTTTTTCTTAGCTGTGTATTTTCTCTCACACAACTCTATGTTTTATTCAGACCTTTATTTGTACTATTGTAGTAGCTCGTGCACTTGTGACACCGGGTCCGGGGTTGTATTAGATATTTCAGTTGATATGGTTTCCGCACTTTACTTTGGATTATTGCAGTTATTTCAGTTTCTTTCTTATCATTTAATCTGAACTGTTGAAAATGGATTAATTATTCTAACATTGGCTTGCCTAGCAAGTGAAATGTTAGGCGCTATCACGATTCCGAAGGTGGAAATTCCGAGTCGTGACAAGTTGAACATGGATAGCTGATTTTGGACAGATATGACTAGAGAATCCTTCTATCCATTTTTCATTGGAGTCTCGGATAATTCTTCTAGCTCCTCCAATGTTTGAATTGATCTCGTAAGCACTATCTATATTTAGTTTATACATGTTTGGTGATTGTTACAAACCTCATGTAAATTTATAAACTGAACTTCTAATTAGGATTCTTGGATATAACAACGACCAGGTCCCAATATCCTAAGCAGAAATTGCCCAGATTTATGTTGGTCTTCTCTACCATAATTCACGTCTTTTACTTGAACTACAAACCAATAATGGTAGCAATCTCAATAGGTGGAGTTAAAATCTATAAATTATCACGATCATATGTATATATATATAGCTCATTTGCATGATATTAAAAATACAGTGTATTTAATCCATCTCACGTTCAACTTCAATTTCATCATTACATGTGCTTTTGCGTTTATCAATCGAGCAAGGGATAAGATTATACTTGTTTTAGCCATGGAAAAAAAGTGGAGCCACTATCAACATCTAACTCAATAGGCTCAACCAAAAGATAACAAGGGTCCCTACTCCCTACGATCACTTACATATGTTTGTCATTATAACATGCCCCTTTGAGATATTATTTCCAAATAAACATAAGGGACTAAGAAATATTTGTCTAGCAACTTTTAGAGAATAGAAAACGAAAGAAAGAATATAAGAAAGTGGGGAAATGCTAAAAGGCAAAATGAGAGTAAGAAACAAAATGAACGCTAGATCTTTCCTAATCGTCTGGATTTAAGAGCAAATACATTCACAAAATTAATTCGATGATGTATGTTACCTAATCAAAGGTTTAATTTTCCTCTTCATTGTATTTCAATTTTGCTATTTCTTCTCATTCCACGTGAAGTCAATTTCATGAAATTAATTTCTTAGTGTATAACATATAATTTCTTTGGATATACACAAATATATATGCTAGACACATTGATATACAAGATAGAAATTAGAATTTTTTTAAAGAAAAAATAAAAATAAAAAGAGGGAAGAAAAAAGAATGAAGTTCTGTACTGTAAGTATTTAAATTTGGTTGAATTTAAAGCCATAAAATAATTTGAATTATATGAAATTCAAGACAATAGTCTAAATAAATATTACGTGTGACGACCCGATCTGTCGTTTCGAGTTCTAGCATCTCGTTCCTTGATTTGAGACTTCGAGCGACTTCTTATGGTTTATCATGACTTGTATGCGTGGTTGAATTTGATATTCAAGTGGTTCAGAATTGAATTAATAGATTTCAATTTGGAAGCTTTAAGTTAGAAGAGTTGACCAAGGTTTGACTTTTGAGTAAACTATCTCGGAATCAGAATTTGTTGGTTTCAATAGGTTTGTATGGTATTTTGGACTATGTTCGGATCTGAATTTGGATGTTCCTAGAAGTTTCGCCTCTATTTGTCAAAAGTTGTCAATTTAAAAAATTAGACAGTTCTTAGGTTTGACCGGAAGTTAATTTCGATATTATCAAACTCCTATTGTAGTTTTGAGACCTCGTATAGGTTCGTTTTGTTGATTAGAACTTATGTGCGAAGTTTGGTTATAATTCGAAATGTCTAAGTGTTATTCCGATGCGTTCAACAAAGTTTGAATGTTTGGTAAATTAAGAGAGAGAGATTTCGATCTTTGATTCTGCGTTTTGATGTTAATTGTAGTATTTTGAGTCGTTGGATAACTTAGGTTAATGTAATTGGACTTGTTGGTATGATTGAATTGGGTCCCGAAGTGCTTGGGTGGGATTCAGGGTGGTTTCAGAGCTTTTTGGTGTCTTTGAACATTTTTGGTTCTAGTTCTTCATACTTGCGCAGGTGTGGTCGCAGGTGCAGACTCACTTATGCAAGGGTCAGTTAGCTTCTGTGAAGTGGAGGTGGTATGGGAGCTTGTCGCTTCTGCGCATGAGAGAGCGCAGGTGTAAGGTCGTACCTACAGGGTTGCAATACGCAGATGAGAGGAGGAAGCCTAAGATGAGAGTCTGTTTTTGTGGAGCATGCGGCGCAGTTGCAAAGGTGCTTCTGTGAATGTATTTGCGCACCTGCGGATACTCAAATGCAGGATTTGGTCTGCAGATGCAAGGTTGATCAGCTTCAGCTATGGCACAGATGCGAGAAAGGGCTCACATATGCGTAGTCGCAGGTGCGGCGTTTTGTCCACAAATGCGGAATCCCTCGCAGCTTGTTATATTTCGAGGGTTCACTCATATTTCACTATTTTGAGTTTTGGAGTTTTGGAGGAAATTTTTACTTCTACTTTGTGGGTAAGTAATTTTTATTTGGGTTTGATTTTATATGTAAATTTTCCATGGATTTACACACTTTAATCGTGGAAATTTAAATAAAAAATAGGTTTTTTGCCTACACTTTAAGAGTGTGTATTTTGAGGATTTGAGTACCAATTTGGACTCGATTTTGGAATCTAATCATATATTTGGACTCGACAGGTTGTGGGCCATCGGATTATTGTATTGGTTCCAGATTTCGGGGGCGCGGACCCATGTTGACTTTGCTAACTATTGGAAATTTCTTCAAAGACCGAAGCTTTATAAGTTGGGATCGTTTCCTATGGTATTGGTGGACTTTCTTGGTCGATGTTTGGCTAGATTTGAGCCGGTTAGAGGTAATTTCTCAAGAAATGAACTTTGGAGCTTCACACTAGCCCGATTGAGGTAAGTATCTTGCCTAATTATATTGAGGAAATAACCCTTAGGAAATGACCTTGTTTGTCTAATTTAAATATGTGAGATGCGACGTATATGCGAGATGACAAGAGTATATAGGGGTGCTATGTATGATTTATGACCAGAGTAGTGTTTAGGCTATACCATGCCTTGATTTGGATACTGTGCCTCTTGCTATCATGCTTTATTTATTTGTATGACTATGTGAACTCCGTGAATCATGCTAGAGATCATATGCATGAGTTGATTCCTTGTTTGAGCATAAGATTTGCTATTGTGTGTCATATCTGCCCGATTTGAGCTGTAATTGTACACTTAATACAAGCATATACCTTAGCATGTTATTTATCAGTACATGAGTACATGTTTTGATATTGGTTAATGGTATACATATATATTCTTGTATGTGATTCTATGTGATGGACCAGATTATTAGCACGTGAGTTGACCATGCGGTGATTATGTATGTGAGTTGTCTGTGCAGTAAGGATACACACCCTAGGGCCGTCCTCTCATGTTTCTCCTTGATGCAGTACATGTGGATTATAAAAACTGACCAATGGTTGGAATTTGTATATCTTCTCTATATGCAAACTCCTCGGGTGTATACATGATTTTCTTACTGCGAATCTTCTCTATATGCTAGTTCCGGAAGATATATATGCCTTCTAAGCATATCTTCTTTATATGCCACATGATTTAAGAAATGATTCAAAGTATATATCTTCTCTATGCAACATGACTTGTCTAATCATGCACATCCTCTCTATATGCCACTATTGAAAGATTTCTTGGTTTTCATGCACATATTCTTTATATGCAACTGTAAAAGGATTATTTGATATTTTACGCATATCTTCTCTGTATGCAAGCTGGAGGATTTAGTGATGTTAGACACATATCTTCTCCATATGTTGAATTATTTAAACGGAACAATACTTGTGCATATCTTCTCTATATGTAATTGTTTATGTGTTATCAGATATCAAATGCATATCATCTTTGTATGCCAAATTGTTAAGAGACTTATGCACATTTTCTGTATGTGCACAATTTAGTGGTACCTGTATTTCATGTTTAGACTTTGATACTATTGCTGGGTACACATATATGATTTTGAGCTGTACAGGTCATATATAGTGAGTATCCTTAACTTGAGACCTCGTCACTACTTTACCGATGTTAGTTAGGATACTTATTGAGTACATGAGATCAATTGTACTAATAATACACTTCTGCACCTTGCGTGCAAATCTTGAAGCCAAGTTGCCGTGGATGATGAAGGCTAGCATTAAAGATGTACATGCCTTTCAGATATTGCTATCACTTGTTCTTGGTAGTTCAGGATTGAACTTCTGTTTACGTATATTTGAATAGATGTTATATTCATTTTTTTGTACCAACTTTGTAAATCTGAATTTTAGTGGCTCATCACTTATACTACCAATTCTTGGGATGTTGTATGGAATTCAACTATTTTTATTCCTTCTTAATAATGATCTTTTATTTGAGTTACATTATTCTATGTTTGTCTTACCTAGAATGTTTGGGGTTAGGTGCCATCATGACTAGGTGGATATTGGGTCGTGACATTATGACTAGTGAAATTGGATTAGACATTAAGTCCAATAAGTACAAATATATTGGGCTAGTCCATTTTATTAGGATATAAATGATGAGTCCACTATGTGGCAATCTAATTCAGACAAATATGCCAACAAAATCATGCCATGTGTCAAGAAAGATTGGTAGGTCAAGTTAAATCAACAACCAGTAGAGTTGTGCCAAGTGTTTAGATGACACTGGTCAGTTAAAGTGGACTAATCAAATCACACAATCATACCACTCCCTACAACTATAAATAGAGGTTTTCATAAACCTAAAAGACATCAGAAATGAGAGCAAGAAGTAAGTAGAGAGCTCGTGGATAAAAAGCCATAGATTTTGCTTACAAGCTACAAGGTCAAGCACTCATGCTACATGTTCAAGCAAGCAAGTTCAAGTTCAAGATCAAGAACGAAAACAAATTAAATACTAGATATTCAAGATCAGGTTACTTATTCATGGGAGAGAGTTACTATTCACAAAGTCCATCAAAGTACACGTGAGGAGTAGATAAAATCCAAATTCAAGTTCAAGATGGAGATTCAAGATCAAGCTTTACAAGACTTTGAATCAAAATCAAAGTCAAGCTTATCAAAATAGTTTATATTCTTGAAGAATCAGAGGAATATTATAGAGATTATGATATTTATCATTTATTCAAATTAAATACCATATTTTTTACTTAATTTTTCGATCTTGATTATTTATTTATTTTTCAACGCAAAAATTTATTGTTACAAATTCTTTGGACATCAAGCGGGACAATTTCTACCTCTTATTTCTTTGATTATCAAATTTCAAGAACTCCAAAATGGCTCCTAAAAAGACGAACTTCAAATGTACTACTGTTAAGGCCATGCATTCCAAGTTTTCCTCTGAATGTCAAAAACTTGTTGGATGCTACTATGGGATGCTTAGGACCTATCTATAGGAACAAAACAAACTTGATAGGACAACAAGCATTTTAAACATTGTCTGCATCGGTTCCTATCTTTGATTTTCGATCCTCAAAGGGGGCAAGGTTCTTTTCAACTGAACTGGAAGAAGAAGCCAACATTGCTAAAATTATTGAAAATATATTGGCTCTTAGCCTATCTAGATCTAACAATGTCATAATGCAAGATGATGATGATGTTTAGATCACTAGATATTCCCAATCAATCCATGTGAGTTGTTCCATTTAAAGTATGATGTAAGAGAAAATTCATGATTTGCTCTATTATCCACGATGGTTATCCAAGCAATGGTGACTAACACTTCAACTATTGAAGAGCAACTGGCAAATTTAACAAAGGCAATTGAAGGGTTCACAAAAACTACGCATGATCAAAATAATCAAATTGTAAAGCTGACAGATAGAGTTGGAAGCATGATAGAGGGAGATTTAAGTCATGCATTTGGAAAGATCCCTATGATGCAAGATAAAGGAGACGCATATGCAAGAAAAACAAAAACACCTAAGAAACTTCAGATTTGATCTTACAGGATAATTCTGTCACGACCCAAAATCCACCACAGGATGTGAGGGCGCCTAACTCCCCTTTCTAGGTAATCCATCACAATTAAACACTTAGGGAATTAGATTCAAATCTTATAACAATGATGAAATATAAATAAAAGCAAAGAAGATTCTAATTCACACAAATGATATCATAAAGAACAATCTCTAACAATAATATTCCCCAAATCCCGGTGTCATTGAGTACATGAGCATCTAAAAATCATACAACTCTGCCACAACCCAAATCCCATAATAGGTCGTGATGCTGCCCAACAAATGCTCATAGGCAAGCCAACGGGCGTACCTCCAACTTAATTATCCTTTTTAGCTTTTAAAATCAGAAATTTCATTAAATAATTAGAATTAAATCCAGAACCCATGGAAACAAACATATTTCTTTACCAAATACCGGATACGAATAATACATAAACAATGTGATAATGATAATAAGTACAACTGTAAACATCCACTAGGAACCCCCAAAGCCCGGTGTGAGCATCTACCAGAATATACAATACTACTACAACAACTTCCTGGAATAGAAAATAGACAGAATATAATAAATGGATAGAGCAGGGACTCCTTGCTCTGGGGATTGTAACATAGAGAGCAGCTCACCACAAAGTCTGCTCTGCAACTGCGCCTATACGCCCAAATAACCACCAAAAGTACCTGTCTCAGTACCTGCACAGTTAGTGCAATAGTGTAGTATGAGTAGGTAAATTGACACGTACCCAGTAAGTATCTAGCCTAACCCCGAAGAAGTAGTGACGAGGGATCAACATTGACACTTACTAGTGATCCAATAAATCAAGTACAATAAACGTAGACAGGTACAGAGCATGGCAAGTAAAATAAATTCTACTACTAATCAAGTAGCTCGCCAAATATCTAAAATCGCAAGTCCGATAATTTACGCAAGTCTAGTATCAGCAAAAAATATAAATTAAAGCATTTAAACATGTAAGAATAACTCAAGCATTACAATTAGAGCATGGCGCGAGTCTAAGTCCACCCAGACCTAATCAGAAATTCTAGCACACACGGACACTCATAACCTCATACGTGCTTAGCTTCCCCAACATGTAGCATATAATAAATATAATACCTACGTTGTAAATTCCCCCTCACAAGGTTAGACAGGAAACTTATCTAGCTCCGAAATTTGATAAATGGTTCCAACGCCTCTTTAACACCTCAAACCAATGCTAATGTATCTGAAACTAATCAAAGAACATGCAAACCAATCAAAATATACTTAAAGACTCGTAATTTAATCAATTAGAAATAATCCCCTACACCACATAAAAAGTCAACAAAATCAACCCCCGGGTTCACATACCCGGATTCTGAAAATTCTCGAAGATAAATATTACCCATAGAACCACGAACTCAAATATATAATTTATTCCCAATTCCAAATCCAATTTCATTATCAAAATAAATAAAATAGCATTTCTAGGGTTTCTTCTAAAATTCCACAATTTCTACTAATTTTCATGTTAAAATTCATATACAATCCATGTATTTAACTCAGAATAAGTGGGAATTACTTACCTCATGATAGATGATGAAAGTGGTCCTTCAAAATTGCCCCAAAATTGTCTCCAATGGAAGAATTGAGATAAATATGAGCCAAGTCCCGATTTCAATTCTTATACATGCAGTGTTTACTAAGCACACTCACACCTTGCTCCAAAAATCTTCTTCGCGAACGCGAGACAAGGCCTGTGAACGTGATGCTTTACCAGGCCGGCCTTTCACGAACGCGACCATGCCTATGCGAATGCGAATGCCATGACTCCAGGCCCAACTACTTCTTTGTGAACGCAACCTGGCTATCAGGAACGCGGAGCACCACTGTCCAAACCTTCGCGAACGCGAAGCACAACAACCTCCTGCTCAAATCCTTCTCCGTGAATGCGTGCTTCCCACCGCGTTCACGAAGAACAAAACCAGAACTAATAACAGCTATTGCAAAACGCCCCGACATGGTTCGAAATCACCCCAAAATACACTCGAGTCCCCCGGGATTCCGTCCAACCATACAAGTCAGTCCCAGTACTTTATCCAAACTTGTCAAAGGCTCTAAATGCCATGATTAACATCAGAACCATGAATCGACGATCAAAACCTTCTCTTACCTTTCCAACACTAAAACTTTACCGAACGCATCCGAATCACACTTAGACATTCCGAATCATAACAAAACTTCATGCACAAGTTCCAATATATAACATGAACCTATCCAAGGTCCCGGACTACCGCTCGGAGTCCGATAACACCAGTACACTCTAAGTCAAACTTTGCAAATTCAAAACCTTCTAAAATGCAAACTTCCGATAATAAGCGCTAAAACACACCTGGGCCATCTTATACTCAACCCGAACATATGCCCAAGTTCAAAATCACCTTGCCAACCTATAACTTCCTTCAAATCCTGATTTCGAGGTTGTTTACTCAAAAGTCAAACTTTGGTCAATTCTTCCAACTTAAAACTTCCAATTAAAAAATTATTCTTGCAAATTAATTCTGAACTTCTTGAAAATCAAAACCAGCTACACGTGCATGTCATAATACATAAAGTGAAGCTACTCAATGTCTCAAACCGCCAAATGACATGCTAGAGATCAAAACGATCGATCGGATCTTTACATTCTCTTGTACTTAAACATACATTCATCCTCGAATGTGCCAAGAACCGTTCCAAAGTTGCCAAAATACTAAATAACTCCTTGTGCACCTACCCGTTCCACCACAATCCATATGAGCACATTAGCTCAACCCAGACTGAAGATCCTTCCTGCTACCTTAGCCTATAAGCCTTAGAACCAAATTCCAAAATCCGAAATTCTCTACAAGGTCGGACTCTTGCACATATACACCTTATCAATCTTATCAAGCTGTATAAAAACATGATCTTACAGCCATGTTGTAATCACACAATGCACTGCATAATTCATTTGCCCATAGTAACATCCTCCAACCACAATAGCTACAAATTTACGAACTCGATGCTCATAATATACCTCATGACACATGCAAGCCTTGTTCCAACCCTTGAAATACTACAACGATGAAAGAGTTGTGTAGAAATGCATAACCACCCATCAAATTAATAACTCATAGAGTCCCTCTGCTCGACAAAAACCATTGCCGCATTCTGAACTGATTAGTGACATTTTCCCAATAATATACATTATACAAATCCAATTGCACTAATTTTAGGTCCAGCTATCTCGTCTCACCTAGTACAAGCTGCTTGGTCGAAAGCCACATCAAACACCATCTAAAATCTCATACGACATCATCAACGCGTCAACAAGACAACACTCGAATATGATGACTAAGGAAAATGAACCCGGGTACAGAACTATCCAGCTCGCATAATGAATACAACAACCAAACAAATGCTATGAACCTATCTCTGAGATGAGAAACAAAACACACAAAATAAGTATAAGAAACCGTACTTAACATCTCACTATTGCGGCGTGCAACCCAATCCTTACATGATACCATTACGGCGTGCAACCCGATCCAGACATCATACCTGTGGTGACGTGCCTGGTGATAGGCTATAATCCCATATTTTAGTAGCTTATTGCACTCTAATTCACTGCACTTTACTTGTTTTGAAGTTTAATTGGTAGTGTTTTTCACTTATTGTGTGTTTTATGCCTTGTAGGAGTGATTCCGAGTGATATAGATGTTGTGGAGCTAATTCGAGCTATTTGGAGCTTTGAAGTCTGAGTAAAAATCCAAGGGATTAAGTCGGGATCGTGTTCGGGGGTCGAGGACCATGTCTGGACGTGAAAAAGCAAGATTTAACCCGTACTCTGAGAAATTTGCACTGATGCGACGCACTGTACGATGCATAGTGCGAGGCAGCGTATTTTTGGGCTGCCTGATAGAAGTTGAGCTCTCTGGATTTCCCCACTAATGCCCCGCATGGCGCGTGCCCCATGTGGTGCGCCTGTGCAATTTTTACAAAGTAATTGTCCTATTTCAGTCAGGAAAGGGTGATTTCGTCTAGGCCCGACCCTACTTGGTATAAATACATGGAAAAATATTATTTTCTGGACTTTGGACACATATTCGACCTAAGAAGGCTAAGGAAGAGTTGAAAGAACACGAGCACAAGGATTTTATCATTCCTTCCTCACTCAAGACCTGAGTTTGGATTGAATTTATGTTTTCCTATACTTTAATTTTATTTGTGATGAATTACTCCATATCTATGGAGTAGTTACCTTTAGGGTTTGATGGATTTGGTGTATTGATGATTGTTTGTGGATTATAACTCTAGTTTTATGTATTGAAGCATTTTTGGATGATTTAATTATTGCATCTATATTTACTTGTTCATGTAATCGAGAGAGGCATAACTTGTGAATTTGTTACATTATATTGTTGGTTGAGTTCATTAATTCTTCTTAGTAATCGAAAGAGTCTAGTTGAATTATTGATTAAACCTAGTTAGGAGGATAATCGAGAGAGGTTCTCCTAAAGACCAATGTACTACGCATTCTTGCATATCTTCACGTGCTTAAATTGGTTCATCTTGTGAGGTTAAGACTTAATCAAGAAAGGAGTTTTTGCTGAACGTTTGAACTAATAATTGAGTGAATTCGAAAGACTCACTTGAACATTAGAAGTGAATTATCTAGAGTTAGATCCCAAATAATTATCTTGCACCTATCCTATCAAAACCCTATCTTCTCCCATTGATAACCTTTTTTGCTTATTCCTTGTTTCGATTGTCATTAGTCAATAGCTTTAGATTCTTAGTTAATTTTAGTTAGACACCTTATAAATCTCAAATATTGATCATCTTAGATATCAACCAATCTAGAAACTACGAGAATACTATTTAAATCCAATCCCTATGGATATGATATTTTACTATAGTTTCTTTGATTAGCGAGCATAATTTAGGTGTGCGTTTCGAGCTCGTCAAATTTTGGCGCCGTTGCCGTGGATTGGCAATCAATAGTGTTTGAAATAGTTTTTGGTGCTAATTTAGGAATTAGGTTTTAGTTTTTCTTTTCTTTTCTTTTCTTTTTCCTTTTCTATTTTATTTTCTTTATTAGTTAACTTCTTTTCAAGATTTGTTTTGTATTACCTATCAATTTGGAGAAGATACTGTATATTTTAAAATCTAAATGCTGTGAAGATGGAGTACAACAAACCTAAGAAAATGATTGAAGAGTTAGCAGCTGAACATTATCAGCGATCTGCTATGTGTTTTAAATACGGTGGAAATCATTTATGGGTTGACTGTCAAGTAGGTATGTATTCTTCCTAAGGTTCGTATTTTGAGCAGTCTCACTCTGTTTCTAGTTCGTACAGGTATGAGGATTCACACGGGCACAATTCTGAATTTGGTTGGGATGAATACCCTTATTATGATTGGAATGAAAGCAAAGTGAGACAACCACCTCAAGAAGCGAATGGTAGTTTAGAAGCACTTATGCATATGTCCATGAATAATGATGAAGACATGTTTATGCAAAATGATTAAGCTATTAAGAACCTAACAACGCGAGTAAGTCAATTAGTAAGTATACTTTCAGAAATCTCATTGTGTTATGATGGTGGATATATGGAGGAGATACCTTGTGAGAACGAGCCTACTCAAGAGGATGAGCATCCACAGAGAGAGATTTCCATTGTTCAAGAGGACTCTAATTCAACTGAGATGATTGAAAATAAGGTTGTGGTTGAGTGTGAAGCAACGAAAGAAGAGTTCAAACCCACATCCACCTTTCCACATTTGCAACCTTTAGTAGAAGAGAATGAGAAACAAATGGTCTTGGATATACTAGAGGAATATTCACTTGATTTTCTTTTTTGTTTTCTTATTCTAACATTGATCATGTGAATTTTATCTTTGGGGATTTACAGGAATATGTATGGATTGATCCTGTGAAAGAATGCAGAAACAAGTTAAGGATTATTATGAATGAGTAATTCATTTCTCAAGATGAGGACAAGAAAGAAAGAAAAGAGCAAGTCTTGCAGGTATCATCAGAAGAATTGGGCTTAATGAGCTCCACAAAAATCCCAAGGAGCGAAAATGTAATGATCCGACCAGTCGTTTTGAGCTCTAGCACGTCGTTCAGAGGTTTGAGGTCTTGAGTAGTTTCTCTTCAGGTATTATAACTTGTACGTGTGGTCAGAATTGAATTTTGGGAAGTTTGGGATTGATTTGGAAAGAAATTCTAATTTCGAAAGCTTTAAGTTGGAAGAATTAACTAAGATTTGATTTGTGAGCAAACGACCTCAGAATCAGGATTTGAAGGTTTCAACAGGTTCATATGATGATTTTGGTCTAAGGAGCGTATCCCGATGTTGATTTGGAGGTCTGCAGGTTATTTTGGTGTCTATTGGTGAAAGTTGGAAATTTGGATGATTTTTGGGAAGTTTGACCGGGAGTGGACTTTTTGATATCGGGGTCGGATTCCAATTCTGGAAGTGGGAGTACGTCTGTAATATCAATTATGACTTGTGTGCAAAATTTGAGGTCAATCAGACTTGATTTGATAGGTTTCGGCGTCGAATGTATAATGTTGAAGTTCTAAAGTTCATTAAGCTTGAATTGGGTGCGATTCATGGTTTTAGCATTGTTTATATGATTTAAAGGCTCGACTAACTTCATATAATATTTTAGTACTGGTTGGTATATTTGGTCGAGGTCCCGGGGGCCTCGGGTGGATTCCGGATGGTTAACAGATTGATTTTGGCCTTATGAAAAGGCTTGTGGCATCATATCTAGTGTAACTGCACCTGCGAGATTTTGGCCACAGGTGCGGAGCCGCAGAAGTGGCATTGTGGCTGCAGAAGCGACCTTTGGACTAGCTGGGATGGACACAGATGCGAGTGTATTTCCGCATCTGCGAGCCCGCATATACGAGGGGAGCTCCGTAGAAGCGGAAAATGAGAGGGGCAACTGGGTCGCAGAAGCGGAGGCGTATCCGCATATGCGGGAGCGCAGAAGTGCGTGGTTGGCCGCAGAAGCGGTCACGCAGAAGTGAAATATTATCCGCAGAAGCGGATTTTGTATGGCTTGTAGGGAACCGCACCTGCGCTTGATTTTCCGCAGGTGCGGAAAGTCGTTGGGCAGTAAGGTTTTATAAAAACGGGACTTGGCCCATTTTACTTCCCTTTTTCACTTGGTTGGGGCTATTTTGGAGAGTTTCAAGGGGCGATTTTCATCAAGCAACACAAGGTAAGTAATTCTCACCTATTACAAGTTAAATATATGGTTTGTAAAGGGATTTAAACATGTAAATTAGTAGAAATTATGGGGTTTTGGTAGAAAACCTAGCATTTGGCATTTTTGAAATTTGACCACAAAATTGGACATGAAATTTGGAATAAGTTATATATTTTTTTTCGTGGTGTTATGTGTAAAGGTTATCTTTGAATATTTTTGGAATCCGGGCACGTGGGCCCGAAGGTTGATTTTATGAACTTTTCGAGCGGAGTTGAGAATTGTTTAAATTGATTAATTATGGATATTAGAGTATCTTTTGATTGGTTTACACATTGTTTGAATAGTTTTGGATCGACGCGCTTTGGATTGAGGTGTTGGAGAGGCCTTGGAGCCGGTTTTGGAATTTCGTAGCGAAGTAAGTCTCCTGTCTAACTCTGTGAGGGGAAAACTACCCCTAGGTGATATAATTGTTATGTGTTACTTATTGTGGGGGCTACGTATGCATAAGGTGATGAGAGTCCGTGCGTAGCTAGATTCATGTTATGTCCGGGTAGAGTTAGTTTCAAACCATGCTATAGCTGTACTACTTGAGTTGTCTCCTGCCTATTAAATTTCTTTATTTTATAATATGACTTGAGACTAGACTTGCGTAGAGTGATAGACTTGCTATTGTAGAGATTTGACGGGCTTCATGATAAGCCACGAATTACTTGTACTCTCCTTACAAAATTCTCCCGCGTTATGCGTTCTCATCGACAAGTTCCTTTAAAAATCTATAACTCACATGACTATTCATGAGTGGGGTCGAGGACCCGTCAAAGCTTCTTATTCTAATGGGATCGGGCCGTTCGCCTCTGCAGGATAAATACATCTATGGTTCGTGCCATTCGACCCTCAGTAGTGCGCACACTATGATGGATCGGGTCGTACGCCTCGGCAGGATTTATGTACCACACTCTCATGGGAGTGGGCCATTCGCCTCGGCAATAAAATAGACGTATCTATGGTTTGGCAATATTATGATGGATCAGGTCATACGCCTCGACATTTCTATAAAATACTCTTATGAAATCGTGCGTGATAATTGGCAAGAAGCTAACACATCTGTGAGCTTTTACTGATTGAACTATGACGACCTATCTGGTAAGGTCCATTTTATGTACTCTGATTGAGGAGGTAGCTACTAGCTGAGAGTTTGAGTTATTCCTGAGAGGAGGATTGTATCATGTATTATACTTGTTACTTCGTTTATTTTCTCTGATTCACATCTGTTTACTTATATTGTATCAGTCTTGTTGGACTACTAGTAAGTGTCGATGTCGATCCCTTGTCACTACTTCTCTGGGGTTAGGCTAGATACTTATTGGGTACGTTTTGATTTACGTACTCATACTACATTTGCTGCACTTTTTGTGCAGGTACACATATGTCCAGTGGTCTTTGGGCGCAGAGGCGTGGCCATTTTGGGGACTTTACCATGAGCTGTATCTCATGTTATGATTCGTAGTCTGCAGAGTCCCCATCAGAGTTATTTATGTTTTTCTGTCTAACTTGTATTCCAGACAGATGTTGTATTTTATTATATTTCCTGGTCGATGCTCATGCACTTGTGACACTGGGTTTTGGGGGTTCTTACGGGTTGTTCACTATTGTAGTTCGTGTAAATTCTATTTCACACCATTTAATTAATGAAAATTTTTATTTTAGGGTACTAGAAAGAGTAATTAAATTGACTAATCATTGTTGGCTTGCCTGACGGTGGTGTTAGGCATCATCACGGCCACTAGTGGATTTTGGGTCGTGACAGCTTGATATCAGAGCGTTAGGTTCACTTAGGTCTTACGAGTCATGAGCAAGTCTAGTAGAGTCTTGCGGATCGGTATGGAAACGTCTGTACTTATCTTCGAGAGGCTACAGGGCTGTTAGGAGCAATTTCCTTCTTGATTTCCTCATCGTACGGTCTGATTCCTTTGAGGCTTGTGCCTTTATTTCCTTTCTACTCAATTTCATGCGGCGCAAAGCGCTTGTTATCAATTTGGGGTCGAAGAGTTGTAGGGGTACTACAGACGTGGTACCGCATGTTTCTTCCCACGTGTTTGCGCCATGCTATTATCTTCGCCTTGTGGAGGGATGTTCCTTTTTTCCAGCTCAGTATCTTTATCTTCTATGGTTTCGAGACCGTGCACGGATTGCTACGATATTTATGCGTTGTTATCATACAATGTTGGTGTAATGGTAAGGTGCTCGTTTATGAGTTGAGGCAGTGAATGTCTTGAAGAAAGGATCTCCCAGTGCATGATTAAGGAGTTCATCATTTAATTCCAGCAGAGGAAAGACAATCAGACTATAGACATCCATGTTGGGTTGATAAAGTAACGAGACTTGATATTGTAGAGCGTGGTGGAATTTTTATTATGATGCGGTGTCTCCGTCCTTGTTTGAATGCATTATGGTTCGCCGGTGTTACGGTCTTCTTGGATTTTCCTTTGGGGCAGGTGTTGTTAAATGGAGCCTGAGGGGCGGTTGCCAGAAATAGCGGTGTGCAGCGATTTAGAATCGAATTGGTATTTCTAATGTTGATGGCTAGGGAAAGATGATCTTCTAGGAGGTTTAGAGTTTGTGGAAATTCATTAGCTCCGGTGCTACAGATAGGGAGTTGGTATAAGGCAGTAGTGGACAACAAAATATGAGGGAGGACATGGCAGGAAGTGTCTCGCGGTGATTGAAGTACTACCAGGTCAAGTATGAGAAGTAGAGATTGAGAAGTTGCTTAAAGGATATGGTTTAACCGAAGTAAGAGTGACATATTAGCATATGGATTCTGTGGTAGGATGGCCACGTGCCTTGAGGAAGTGTGGAACGGTTTGGGAATCATGATGGAAGGTGATTTGGCCTACGAATTTTACTTGGAGTGATGGTTACTGTACGGAGAAATATTAAATATGGAAGAAAGGAGTTTGTTTGAAATTAAGAGGGGTGTGAAGATCTGATTATCGTTTCACGTGCAATATGACTTGAATTCAGATGGTATGGTTGAACTTTCAGTTGATGTCAATAGGGAAGGAGCATACTTATATAGCTGGTGGGTGAGCATGAGCTAAGGAGGATTTACTGATTATGTGGTAGTTGTACCTAGTGCAGCATCGTTGGATGATGTCGGTGAGGAATTCCACAAGTGGGTTATCTCTTATGATGTTGATGAAGCTTTTGCGAAGAATACTACTTGCTATCTGGTAAAAGGTCGAATATGTGATTGTGACTGATGATTCAGAATGATTCATGAAAAGCTTAACAAAAGACTTCGAGAAATTTGGCGGGTTAACAGTGCGAGATCATGGTAATCGAGAAGGAGGAATCGTTGTGGGATCTACATTATGTGATGGTAGCTTAAAGCTAAGTGAGGGAGCCCCACCGTCTACGATTGGATTGCGTGGTTGTCGGCTTGTGCAGCTTCTGGTTATCGGTGCATAGGTGGATTATTTATGGCTAAGAAAATAAAATATAATGGGTAATTTGGGCAAGGGAATTGATAAATGAGTATTATAGTTCGCCTTATCGATTCAGGTGCAGGTTTTGGAAAGACTTAGAGTTATGCTTCTTGTGGGTGTAATGTACAAGGGAAAGAAATCAGCTGATTGCTTCTCCGGGAGAGGGTTCAGGTGCTCGCCGAGCGTTGAAGTTGGTTAGATTCGGGATCAGGTCAGAGTGGGTGACTCTCAACAACGGTCCAAGTGGATTCAAGAATTTAAGTGCAGTATTAGAGAAAAGTAAAAAATAGCTTCAGACTCGCGGAAGGTCTTGCAGAATGGGTGCACCAGTTGGAGATGCTATTGTGCGCGTAAGGAGGTATGAGATGAGTCATGGGTATTGAGATGATGCGGTCTCGCGATTTGGGTCACTCGGGATGAGTGCGGATTGAGTTAGTTATGTTGTGAACGGAGCTATCATATTTCTAAGTCAAGTCACGGGTAAATTGAATGAAGTTGCGTCGGTTAGTAATGGCAGAAACAAAATGATTGTGGCAAGGATCAGTTCCTTCGTTGTGTGAAGTTATACCCATGGTTTATGGTTGTACATGCGGGCTTGACAACCATCATGACCTGATTGATTTGGCAGGAATTTGATTCAAATGACTTTGTTGTGTAAATGGATTCCGGAAGAGTTATGACGGTTTAGATCACGGTTTGAGGTTGTGTTTTGTACGGTTTAGGAATTCTGTTGTGTGTCGCATAGGCTCTTTGAAAATGAGCTAAGTGAAAGGGTTCTAACTGATGAAGTGTTATTCTACTGGTAGTTCAGGGGTTATGATGAATCTGTGTATTCTCGCATAGCGGCATGATAAGTGCAGTGAGAGACATGGGAATTTAAAAGTTGAGGACCAAGGTTACAGTTCGGTGTTGACAAGAATGTCACGAGCTTGGATGAGCCGGGAAGAATTAAATGTTCAGAGTAAGCTGACATTATACTAGTGTCGCCTGGGAATGGTGTCCGGTGGAAGGAGCATTGTGTATTGATTTGCGGATTCTTAATCTGCTTTACCGAATTAGTACAGTTGGTGGTATGGATGTGCACACTTGGATACCTGGGTGAAAGGTCGTGGGAGCATACCCCAGGGGGAAATTGTATGATTATGACATGCTAGTCACTTGATGGCTAAAGATCGAAACCAAGTACAAAGATTGTTTTGGTACTATCGTTAATGTGAGGGTTTATTCCTGGAAGGCACTTTATTCCATTGGTGGTGAACTGTGGGGGTTGTGCCGGATTGAGACGGCTTAATTATTCGCACGCGTGTTGAGTTCCCGTGTAGCTTGTGGTGTCATATGAGCAGGATGGCTCTCGCGATGCAGGTCATTTATCGCACCTTAGTCGTGCTTGGGTTTTGTAGCGTATTGTGCTACCCGTCTCCCTAGAGTTGTATTTTTGCACTTGGCATACTTATGGCCGATATTTGGTATTCCGTAGGTAGAAGCATTATGGCTTGAGGGGTATGTCCTTATTTATTGTTGTGAGTGGATCGGGTGGTACGCCGCCATGGGTACGTTATTTGGATCGGTTTGCAAGCCGCAACGGTATCATGTTTGGATCGGGTTGCATGCCGCAACAGTGTTATGTTGAGTACGGTTCCCTATATCTATTTCTGCATATTGTTTTCTCATCCTCTGAAGAGGGTTCATAACATCATTTTGACCGTTTTATTCGTTACGCGTGCTGGGTAATTCTTTTCCAGAGTTCGTGTTTCCTTATGTATCACATTCGAGATGTAGCTTGTTGGTGCATTGTGGGAATCATATAAGATTTTTGGTAGTATCTGAGATGGCTTATTGCCCGAGCAGCTTACTGGGTGAGACGAGGTTATTGGACCTGAAATTCGTGCAATATGGTTTATATAATGTATCTTAGTGAGAAAATATCGTTATTCAGTTTAGAATGAGGTAATGGTTCTTGTCAGGAGGGGAGACTCCATGAATTATTGATTCGACAGGTGGTTATGAGTTTCTACACATTTTTGTTTCACCGTGGCAGTATTACGGGATTTGGAACATGATTTATATCCGTCATGAGATGTATTGCGGGCATCAGATTCGTGAAATTTCAGCTATTGTGGTCGGGGGATGTTATTATGGACAACCGACTTATGAGGCGCAGGTACGATTTCAGCATTGATGCATGATTGTGTATTGGTACAGTGTGTGGTGATTGGTACGGTGTTCGTATGTTAGAATCAGGCCTTGTAAAGAAATTTGGAAGTTGGAACTTGGTTCTAAAGCTTGTTAGCTAAGGTTATAGGGAGGATTTTCAGTCTGGCTCTAACGTGTTCAACTGAAATGCGGTGGCACGGGTAGTACACAAGGTGTTGTACAGTGATTTTGGACAACTTCGAAGCAGTCCTTAGCATGTTAGAGGACGAACGTATGTTTAAGTGGGGGAGAATATAACGACGCGACCGATCATTTTGAGCTTTAGCACGTCGTTCAGTAGTTTGAGGCCTTGAGTTGTTTCTCTTCAGGTATTATGACTTGTACGTGTGGTCGGAATTGAATTTCGGAAAGTTCGGGATTGATTTGGAAAGAAATTTCAATTTCGAAAGCTTTAAGTTGCAAGAATTGACTAAGGTTTGATTTGTGAGCAAACGACCTCAGAATCAGGATTTGAAGGTTCCAACAGGTTCGTATGATGATTTTGGTCTTAGGAGTGTGTCCGGATGTTGATTTGGAGGTCTGTAGGTTATTTCAGCGTTTATTGGCAAAGGTTGAAAATTTGGATAATTTTTGGGAAGTTTGACCGTGAGTGAAATTTTTGATATCGGAGTCGGATTCCAATTCCGGAAGTGGGAGTAAGTCCATAATGTCAATTATGACTTGTGTGCAAAATTTGAGGTCACTCGGACTTGGTTTGATAGGTTTCGGCATCGAATGTAGAAGGTTGAAGTTCTAAAGTTTATTAAGCTTGAATTGGGGTGCGATTCATGGTTTTAGCATTGTTTGATGTGATTTTAAGGCTCGACTAAGTTAGTATGATGTTTTAGGACTGGTTCGTATATTTGGTCGAGGTCCCAGGGGCCTCGGGTGGATTCCGGATGGTTAACGGATTGATTTTGGCCTTTTGAAAAGGCTGGTGGCAGCATATCTAGTGTAACCGCACTTGCGAGGTTTTTGCCGCAGGGGCAGAGCTGCAGAAGAGACACTGTGGCTGCAGAAGCGACCTTTGGACTAGCTGGGATGGCTGCAGATGCGAGTGTATTTCCGTATTTGCGAGCCCGTAGATGCTAGGGGAGCTTCACAGAAGCGGAAAACGAGAGGGCCAGCTGGGTCGCAGAAGCTGAGGGGTATTCGCACATGTGGGAGCGCAGAAGCGCGTGGTTGGAGGCAGAATCAGTTGCGCAGAAGAGAAATATTGTCCGTAGAAGCGGATTTTGCCAGGCTTGTAGGGAACTGCACCTGCGCTTGATTTTCTGCAGGTGGGGAGCCGCAGGTGCGGAATATCGTTGGGCAGTAAGGTTTTATTGGACTTGGCCCATTTTTCTTCCTTTTTTCACATGGTTGGGGCAATTTTAGAGAGCTTCAAGGTGAAATTTTCATCAAGCAACACAAGGTAAGTGATTCCCACCTATTACAAGTTAAATACATGATTTGTAACGAGATTTAAACATGAAAATTAGTAGAAATTGTAGAGTTTTGGTAGAAAACCTAGAATTTGGCCTTTTTGGAATTTGACCACGAAATTGGACATAGAATTTGGAAAAAGTTATATATTTTAGTTCGTGGTGTTATGGCTAAAATTTATCTTTAAATATTTTCGTAATCCGGGCACGTGGGCCCGAGGGTTAATTTTATAAACTTTTCGAGCGGAGCTGAGAATTGTTTAAATTGATTAATTATGGGCATTAGAGTATCTTTTGATTGGTTTACACATTGTTTGAATAGTTTTGGATCAACGGGCTTTGGATTGAGGTGTTGGAGAGGCCTTGGAGCCGATTTTGGAACTTCAGAGCGAGGTAAGTCTCCTAGTCGATGCTCATGCACTTGTGACACCCGGTTTTGGGGGTTCCTACGCATTGTTCACTATTGTAGTTCATGTAAATTCTATTTCACACCATTTAATTAATGAAAAATTTGATTTTAGGGTACTAGAAAGAGTAATTAAATTGACTAATCACTACTGGCTTGCCTGATAGTGGTGTTAGGTGCCATTACAACCACTAATGGATTTTGGGTCATGACAGAAAATGAGGAATGAATTCAGAATTAGGGGTAGAGTTCATAAGTTCTCGGAAAAGAACAAATTTCAGGGAAGTCTCTCTTCCATATGCTTTTTAATTGTGTGTCATGGGGGCATGACACAACTTAAAGTGTGGGGTGGAGGATATTTGTTTGTATGTATGTATATTAGTTTTCTTTTTGTTAGTTGTATTTGTTGGAGATAGAAAATGTTTTTGAAAAACAATCATAAAAAATTTAAATTTTTTGATTTTTCCCGACGATGTATATCATCGACATGTTTCTTGAGGGATTAAAGTCGAAAGAAAAAGACAAAAAGATATTCTCTTGTAGGTAGTGTATTAGTTCTACCTTGGTTTTTATTTGTGCCGCGGTTCTTTTTCAAGGATTTTGTTTGAACCAGGTGTAGGTAGATTTTATTTTTTAGGAGTAGGAAACCTTGTGCTATGAATTGAATTGAAGGCAATATCTCTTGACTTTATTATACCTTGAGAATAGTAAGTGCTTTAGTTGTGACGCTTAGGCTCAGTTTTTGACTCTTGTATAAGTACCTTAAACTGTATGATCTTAACTTTACTTAACTGCTTTGATTAGAGTGTCTTAATAGCCCAATCTTGAGTGAGTTATGTGCCATGTGTGTGTAAGGTTTTGTGTTATTCTGTACATTGCATTTGATATCTAGAACTTGCCCCGTGTGTTTGCAAAACGAAATAGTAGTTTTATTCAGTCTTGGAAGTGATTTATGCATTTCTTTGTTGAGCCAGTTATAAGCTTTTACCCACCTAATTGTTATGTATCGTAGTTAACCCTTTTGAGCCTGTAATCCTGTTTCTTTGGCAACCACAGTACAAGCCTTAATCATTTGTTTGAATTGACCATCTATTTGAACTTTTACCTCTCGTGAGCGCTTGAATTTGTTATGAACTTTGTAAAAGGTGAAGTGTAGGGTGGTTGGTTTGGCTTTTGAGTGGAACTATTGAAATAAGGAAGAAGGTGCACTGTTTTGAAAAAGTAAGAGCCACTTAAATTGAAAAAAAAAATAATTGTATTGTTGTGCAAATTATTCTTTGATAGTGGTGACTCTTGATGTAATTGTGCTTAAAGAAATAGGGAGTTAATGTATATTGATATGAAGGTGGAGTTATTGTTTGACATAAGTGTGGGGTTTTGAACAATGAAATGTATGTATTAAAAGTGCTTAGGGAGGTGTAGTCACTCTTATATCCAAATGCATCCTACCCATCCCGCATCCTACATTACAACCAATTAAAGTACTACTTGATCCTTAACTGAATGGGCTTGATTAGTTAAGTAGTACACAACGGGCAAGCTTATGGTATGTCTTTTGTGGCACATGAATGTTGTTTCTGAGAGTGAGTGAATTCTTCCTATCTTGAGTTCTGAATCGTTCTTAAATTCTATTACGTGTGGAACTACTCTCTATTGATGTATGAAGACACTTAATTCATGAAGCAAAGGTAATGTCATTGACCTGTGTGTTAGAGTAACTGAGCTTGTTTTGAAAAGTGTATGGTGCGTTTGAGTCAAATCTTGAGGCAAGGATGTTACGTTAGAGTGCCTAATCTATTTTAATTATTCTTGGTGTGATGAGTTATGAGATTTGTTGAAAAATGTCGTGTTTATATAAAGTGTAGTTTGATTGCTCGAGGACGAGCAATGGTTTAAGTGTGGGGTATTGATGGTAGGCTATAATCCAGTATTTTAGTCGCTTATTGCACTCTAATTCACCGCACTTTACTTGTTTTGAGCTTTAATTTGTAGTATTTTGCACTTATTGTGTGTTTTATGCCTTGTAGGAATGATTCCGAGTGATGTAGATTTTGTGGAGCTAATTCGAGCTATTTGGAGCTTCGAAGTCTGAGTAAAAGCCCAAGGGATTAAGCCGGGATCGTATTCGGTGGTCGAGGACCAAGTTTGGATGTCAAAAAGCAAGATTTAATCCGTACTCTGAGAATTTTGCACTGATGCGATGCATAGTGCGAGGAAGCAGTGTATTTTTGGGCTGCCTGACAGAAGTTGAGCTTTCTGGATTTCCCCACTAATTCCCCGTATGGTGCGTCGCCCCATGCGTCGCGCCTCAGAGCAATTGTCCTATTTCGGCTAGGAAAGGGTGATTTCGTCTAGGCCCGACCCTACTTGGTATAAATACATGAAAAAAGATTATTTTCTGGACTTTGGACACATATTCGACCTAAGGAGGCTAAAGAGGAGTTGGAAGAACACGAGCACAAGGATTTCATCATTCCTTTCTCACTCAAGACCCGAGTTTGGATTGAATTTATGTTTTTCTATACTTTAATTTTATTTGTGATGAATTGCTCCATATCTATGGAGTAGTTACCTTTAGGGTTTGATGGATTTGGTGTATTGATGGTTGTTTGTGGATTATAACTCTAGTTTTATGTATTAAAGCGTTTTTGGTTGATTTAATTATTGCATCTATATTTACTTGTTCATGTAATCGAAAGAGGCTAGTCGAATCATTGATTAAACCTAGTTAGGAGGATAATCGAGAGATGTTCTCCTAAAGACCAATCCACTACGCATTCTTGCAAATCTTCACGTGCTTAAATTGGTTCATCTTGTGAGGTTAAGACTTAATCGAGAGAGGAGTTTTTGATGAACGTTTGAACTAATAATTGAGTGAGTTCGAGAGACTCACTTGAATATTAGAAGTGAATTATCTAGAGTTAGATCCCAAACAATTATCTTGCACCTATTTTATCAAAACCCTATCTTCTCCCATTGATAACCTGCTTTGCTTATTCCTTGTTTCGATTGTCATTACTCAATAACTTTAGATTCTTAGTTAATTTTAGTTAGACATCTTATAAATCTCAACTGTTGATCATATTGGATAGCAACCAATCTAGAAACTACGAGAATACTGTTTAAATCCAATCCCCGTGGATACGATATTTTACTATACTATCTTTGATTAGCGAGCATAATTTAGGTGTGTGTTTCGATCTCGTCAAATTTTGTGCCACCCGTCCACACGTAAGAATCAGTAAGGGAATACCCATCAAGCCAAAATTCTCCTACTCACTAAACATACATATATCAACCACAAGCGCGCCAAGTGCATAAACATAACCCTAGGGAGACGGATAGCATCATGCGCTACAAAGGCCTAAACACGACTAAGGTACAATAAATAACCAGCATCTCAAGAGCCATCTCACTCATATAATACCACAAACTATACAGGATCATGACACACGAGTGAATAATAAAGCCGCCTCACAACCTACATGGCGTAATAGAGTAATACATGGAATAGATGACAACAAGAATAACATACAACGCCTGAAGACTAATCCATAAGCAATGCTATGCTGGATGAACATATCCGATCTGGTGTAGAATATACATTCACGTTAGGCCTATCTATGGACCTCAAAGCCGATTCCAATCATCCTAAAAATAGGTAAGTATCCTTTCAAGGTCCACGATGACCCCATTCATGACACATATAAACAGCTATCAAATTCTGAACAAACTTCCACAGTCCGCAAAATAAACTCTCTAATATGCGACAATACCAGAATCTCCGTACCTGACCTCAATTCCCAGTACTTAAACGACTGACATGTCATACCTACATAATCACACCATGGGGATACTCCCACAACCTTCCGCCCCAAATGACCAAATTCTGTACATCTATGGCTACCAACCATGCTATTTTTATAGTACTAATCAAGAATCCGCAAGTCAATACATAATGCCTCTTCCATAAAACACCATTCTTAGGTGACACTAAAACAACGCCAAAATACTCTAAACATCTAAAATCACCCCCACTCCTCCAAGCTTGTGACATCTTTGCCATAATTGAACCGCAACCTTGATCCTTCAATTCCTATTCCACACCGCTCGTTGCACCTAACACGCTATTATGCCAGAGTGCAAGAATTCCATCATAAATACTGAACCACTAGTGGAATAAATACTCCATCCTCTAGAAACTTTCACTTAACCCATTTCACAAAGAAAATCGCAATACGTAACCAACTTCCCATAACCGTAGAAAATGCAAACTCCAAGTCATGGTCAGAACCGTCATAACTCTTCGGGAACCATTTGCACATAATCAGACCATCAAAATTAGATCCCTCCAATCAACCAAATTACAGAGATTGCCAAGCCCCTAAATATTGCCACGAAACACCGGTATAGCCTTATCTCACCGAAGGAATCGATCATTTCCTTTACCATGCCGATTCAAACCACTACTACACTGACTTATCTTCTCAGATTTCTCTTGACTTACCTTCAAAATTATATCTCTCCTTCTAGAACACAATGGACCTCAATCGACACTCATTCCGAGTGACCCAGACCGCAAGACCACATTGCCTCAATACCCACAAGCCACTGTATACTCTCCTCATGCACTCAATAGTATCTTCAATTGATACACCTGTTCTAAAAGATTTTCTGCGAATCTGAAGTTGTGTCCTCCATCTTCCTAACACCGCACCGCAGACCCAGTGGCATTCATAGAAAAACTCCAAGTCTATTTTACAACCCGCTACAATACTCATTCCTTATCCACATAACAAATTCAAAAATCCTTAGATACCACACTTTAATTTTTTTGAACCCACTAGAACCATTACTGAAAGCCGCATGCTCTAAACTAGTCCCAATTATATAACCAAACAACTAGTGCTTTGTTAGCACACAAATACTCTAAGGAAGCAGCCGAACGAATACTTTCTCGTGCACATCATATTCTCAAAGAAATATCAAATCTGAGTCATTCTACAACCCTCACTCATCAATAAGGTGAAATGTAGCACTTATTCATCAAATTCCTTGCTAGAATTACCCCTAATGTTCTCTTCCTCAGTCATAACCAATCCGTCAACATACCGATAACCAAAAACTTCAAAGATACATAACCATGTGACCTAATCATCGATGGTAGGCTTACCCACTTGGCTTTAAACTAAAGTCGCAAAGTCCAAGGACCCACAATGAGTTATCCTTCTATCTACCATGATCTCACAACATTACTCAGCCAAATTTCTCATAAGTTCTTGTTGCACTAATCATAACACATCCTGAGTTATCAGCCACAATGAGTTAGTACATGCTCCCTATTGGATAAAAGGTAGAATTCTTCATGGGAACTTCATTAGAGATCATGCAACCCCTAACATACTCACAAGAGATAGCCAGCATGTGTAACCTATCAACATCTTCCCAACAATGTTGCCATGGTTATATGCATTTCACTGTTGTTATCATACGGGGCATAAGGGTGGCATCTCACTGTTGTCGAATGTACGGAGCGATACATATGACTATTGTGTTATTGTCCGAGCGGAGTGATAAGGGTAGCTATTACATGGAGTGATATGGGTGTCTATTACATGGAGTGATACAGATGGCTATAGGAGAGATAAGAGTGAATAATGATATTGTCAGGAGGGAGTGATACGGGTTGCTATATGAGAGATATGGGTGTCTAATGATATTTTCATGGGGGAGTGATACGGGTGGCTATTATACGGAGTGATACGGGTGGCTATCAGAGAGATAAGGGTGACAAATGTTAGGTATGATGTGTGATGGTTTGGAGACATTGTGTTGGTGAATTTCGTGCGATCGTGTGACTAACATTGTGTTTGTTATACCCTTTGTGAGACTTCTCTTGTTGTTTCGATGATTTATTCGATGTCCTTGTTGTTACTTATTGATTTAGGCTGCAGTAATACACTTGCACAAGCATACACCGTAGCATGCCACTTATACTAGCTCATGAGTAAGAAACTTGACATTTATTGATCATGTCCATGTATTCTCGTATTATCCTTTTCATGTTGCTATTGAGCCTGGGATTATGCCGGGCGGATTGTGATAGTACGCATGTGATTATACCGGGCAAATTATGATAGTAAGCCTGAGATTATACCGGGCAGAATGTGTTTGTAAGCCTGTGATTATGTCGGACGGTTTGTGATTGTGAGACTGTGATTATGTCGGGCGGTTTGTAACTGTGAGCCTATGATTATTGCTGGGCGGATTGTGATTTTGGCACGTGAGTTGTCCGTACGGTTGTGATTTTAAGATGTGAGCATGAGGTATTGTGAATATATGATGGCGGGTTGAGACTAGGACTTGTAACTATGATATGAGGTATCACAGAGTGATTTCTTTGGGAAACTTGTGTTAGAAAGCTTGATTAATTGGTTGTCCTTTGTATTCCTTATTTGTTTTAAATGATGTTTTTCTCGGTATTCTTATCGCTTTACTGCCTATATGAACATGTTGATTTTGTTGCCATCTACTGATTTCTGCTTTCCATTATTAGCCTTATACTGCACAGGTTATTTTGTCTAGTGAGTGTCTTGACTGTACCTCATCACTACTCTACCGAGGTTAGTCTTGATACTTACTGGGTACCGACCGTGGTGTACTCATACTACACTTCTACACATTTTCGAGCAGAGCCAGGTATTGGAGATATCGAATTCGGGCAGAGTTAGCTTGTTAGTCGCAAAGATTCGAGGTAGAGCTGCTTGGTCATCGCAGTCCCTTGGAGTTCTTTCCTTTTTTGTACTGTCAGCTTGTATTTGAACAATATTGTATTTCAATCCTTGAGGATCATTCCATGTATTTAACTAGTGTTTGTGACTCTGTATTACCATTCTTGGGAGGTTGTTATGATTATTGACGTATAGGCTTATTCCGCTCTGTCTCAGCACTTAATTAAACTATGTTTCGAATTATCATTATAAAAAAATGGCTTAATTGTTATAGAAATCGGCTTACCTAGTAATAGAAACTAGGTTCTATCACGATATTTTATAGAGGAAAATTGGGGTCGTGACATGGTATGGACTGGTTGTCTCCGTGTCATGATATTCTCGAATATCATGCTAAGATCGGGACGTTGGCGATGCCGGGATTGCCGAAGATCGAGTGGAGAGGTTCTCTAGATTATATTCCCAGTAGGGTGATTTCTTATCTGAAGGCCCAACGGATGGTTGGGAAGGGGTGTCTGTCATATTTAGCCTTTGTGAGGGGTGTTGGTGGTGATACTCCTACTATTGATTCTGTTTTGGTAGTGCGAGACTTTCCGTATGTGTTTCCTGTAGACCTGTCGTTCATGCCACCCGACAGGGATATTGATTTTTGTATTGACTTGGTGTCGAGCACTCAGCCCATTTCTATTTCTCTGTATCGTATGGCACCAACAGAGTTGAAGAAATTGAAAGAGCAATTTCTGAAGCTCCTTGATAAGGGGTTTATTCGGCCTAGTGTGTCGCCTTGGGGTGCACATGTTCTGTTTGTGAAGAAGAATAATGGTACTATGCAGATGTTCATCGACTATAGGCAGTTGAACAAAGTTACAATCAAGAACAAGTATCCTTTGCCACACATTGATGATTTATTTGACCAGTTTCACGGATCGAGGGTGTTCCCTAAGATTTATTTAAGGTCTGGGTATCACCAGTTGAAGATTCGGGACTCAGATATTCTGGAGACGACATTCAGGACCCGCTACAGTCACTATGAGTTCCTTATGATGTCTTTTAGGCTGACCAATGCCCCAGCAACGTTCATGCATCTGATGAACAGTGTATTTCAGCCATATATTGATTCGTTTGTCATAGTATTCATTGATGATATCCTGGTGTACTCACGTAGCCAGGAGGAGCATGCACAACATTTGAGGATTGTACTATAGAGGTTGAGGGAGGAGAAACTTTATGCCAAGTTCTCCAAGTGTGAGTTTTGGCTTAGTTCGGTGGCGTTCTTGGGGCACGTGGTGTCCAGTGAGGGGATTAAGGTGTATCCAAAGAAGATTGAGGCAGTTCAAAGTTAGCCCAGACCGTCTTCAACTACTGAGATTCAGAGCTTTCTCGGCTTGGCTGGGTATTATCGACGCTTAGTAGAGGGTTTCTCATCCATTGCATTGCCTTTGACCAGGTTGCCCTAAAAGGGTGATCCATTCAGCTTGTCGTAAGATTGTGAGGAGAGCTTTCAAAGCCTCAAGACTGCCTTGACCACATCTCCAGTTCTAGTTTTGCCTTCAGCGTCAGGCTCTTATACAGTGTATTGTGATTCTTCTGGGATTGGTATTGGGTATGTCTTGATGTAGAAGGGTAAAGTGATTACTTATGTTTCGCGCCAGTTGAAGGCTCATGAGAAGAACTACCCTGTTCATGATTTGGAGTTAGCAGCCATCATTCATGCATTGAAGATTTGGAGGCATTATTTCTACGGTGTGTCCTGTGAGATATTTACGAATCATCGGAGTCTCTAACACTTGTTCAAATAGAAGGAAAAAAATTTGAGGCAGCGGAGATGGTTGGAGCTACTAAAAGACTATGATATTACCATTCTATATTATCCCGGGAAGGCCAATGTGGTGGCCGATGCCTTGAGTCGAAAGACGGTGAGTATGGGTAGCCTTGCATTCATTCCTGTTGGTGAGAGACCGCTTGCATCAGATGTTCAAGCCTTGGCCAACCAGTTCATAACATTAGATGTTTCGGAGCCCAGTCGGGTTCTAGCTTGTATGATTTGTCAGTCTTCCTTATATGATCGCATCAGAGAGCGTCAGTATGATGATCCCATTTACTTGTCCTTAAGGACATGGTTCAGCATGATGATGCCAAGTATGTTACTATTGGAGATGATGGGGTGTTGCGGATGCAGGGTCGGATTTGTGTGCCAAATGTGGATGGGGTATGTGAGTTGATTCTTGAGGAGGCCCATAGTTCGTGGTATTCCATTCATCCGGGTGCCGCAAAAATGTATCAGGACTTGAGATAGCACAATTGGTGGAGGAGGATGAAGAAAAATATAGTGGGGTTTGTGGCTCGGTGCCTAAAATGTCAGCAGGTGAAGTACGAGCATTAGAGACCGGGCGGATTGCTTCAGAGGCATAAGATTTCAGAGTGGAAATGAGAGTGTATCACCATGTATTTCGTAGTTGGGCTCTCATAGACTTCGAGGAAGTTTGATGCTATTTGGGTGATTGTGGATCGGTTGACCAAGTCCGTGCATTTTATTCTGGTTGGGACTACTTATTCTTCAGAGTGGTTGGCTGAGATCTACATCCGCGAGATTGTTCGCCTTCATGGTGTGCCGGTGTCAATCATTTCAGATTGGTGCACGCAGTTTACATCGCAGTTTTAGAGAGTAGTGCATCGAGAATTAGGCACACAGGTTGAGTTGAGTACAACATTCCACCCTCATACGGACGGATAGTCTGAGCACTCTATTCAGATATTGGAGGATATGCTACGCGCTTGTGTCATAGATTTTGGGGGTTTTTGGGATCAATTTCTGCCGCTGGCCGAGTTTGCCTACAACTACAACTACCAATCGAGCATTCAGATGGCTCTGTATGAGGCTTTGTATGGGAGACGGTGTCGGTCTTCGATGGGTTAGTTTGAGCCAGGTGAGTCTAGGCTATTGGGTACTAACTTAGTTCAGGATGCTTTAGACAAGGTTAAATTAATTCAGGATCGACTTGGCACGACACAGTCTAGATAGAAGAGTTATGTCGATCGAAAGGTTCGCGATGTTGCTTACTCGGTACATTGGTCCATTTGAGGTGCTTGAGAGGATTGGAGAGGTGGCTTTGTTGGATGGTGATTTGACTTATGATGTGGAGCCAGTGGCCATTTTGGACCAGCAGGTTCGAAAGTTGAGGTCAAAGAACATAGCTTCACTGAAGGTGCAGTGGAGAGGTTAGCCAGTCGAGGAGATTACTTGGGAGGTGCCGATCGAAAGGTTCGTGATGTTGATTTCTCGGTACATTGGTCCGTTTGAGGTGCTTGAGAGGATTGCCTTTCTTCAATAATATAAGGTAAGCTTTGAAAAGTAACACGCTCCCGACAGGCAATTAATCCATAATATCATCCATCGTTGGCATTATTGGAAATAAATCACCCAACTCTTATTCAAAGCCTATCTACACACTCCAGCTGCTTTATTTTGAGCTAGTCAAGCAGGCGTTGAACACGAACTGAGACTCTCCCGCCCCTTTGACAGCAATTCCTGCACTTGACGTCGGATCTCCTCTGGGCGGGGAGGCGATACTTGTTATCAGGTCAGAGAGAGGCCTGGCCCGTAAGTTGGCCCCCTTAAAAACCTATTACTTAATAAGGATTTGTTACGCGCGATATGCTGACGACTTACTACTGGGAATCGTGGGTTCCGTCGAGCTTCTCATAGAAATACAAAAACGTATCGCCCACTTCCTACAATCTGGCTTGAACCTTTGGGTAGACTCTGCAGGATCAACAACTATAGCTGCACGGAGTACGGTAGAATTCCTCGGTACGGCCATTCGGGAAGCCCCCGCCTAAAGTTCTGACCCTTGCTTCAAGCTCTGCTCTGGGAGAATGGCCCCACCCGATGTGATCGACATCGCATCTCGACCTGGCTAGCTCGTACACGCAAATATTGGACCTAGGTTTGTTGATGGATCTGGTCTTGTCGAACAGGTCCGGATTCGAGGTTTGAACACAAAAGCCCACTAGCCGAGCTGAACTGGTTAGTGATGGAAGCAATTCCCACGAACTGAGAACAAAAGTCAAGGTACAACTTTTCTAACGGATTTCCAACTGGAAAATCCAATTCAAGCTCTGCCTTTAGCTTGACCCCATCTGCTATCAACTATTCACCTATTTTTCAGTATGAATCGAAATCGAGCCTAACTCTGCTCATCCAAACTGGGATTTTAAGCGAAAGTTGGGTCTTCCGGTACGCTTTCCCGAAGGTGTAAAAGACTTTTTCAAGTTTGAGTAGTGAAAACGTCGTCAACTCGTAACCGAGGAATATAAGTCCGCCTCCCAAGACTACTCAATCCCTGCTCTATGTCCTGCTGCTGACCTTAGCGAGACAATGGGAGTGCGTCTCATTTGAATAGAAAGGCTTTACCTCTCTTGTTGGACGGGACTAAAAAGTCTTTTTCAAAAGAAAAGTCTTCCGACTGAACAAAGGGAGCAGGCTGGATACTAAAAGAATTGGATACAGTAGGGGGGGGGAGGAATGAAGGTTCCCCAATTTGATAATACTTTTTAATCATGCTGACATGATAGGGGAAAGAGGCTTGTAGAGTATGTCTTTGATGACCGAATAAAGGAGAAAAATAAAACTTTAAGGGCCACCAAAAAGAAAAAAATGGACATCATGCTCGGCGGCTAAAGGGAAAGAAATTGGAAAGGTGCTCAAGATTGATTATACTACGCTGAGGGCGATCGTTCTATTATTATAAATATAGCTTTTTTATCTTCAACCTTATCTCTACAGCTTTGGGCGACCCCTTCCCCTTCCTCTTTTTTTACGTTTCAAGCATGGATGAGGTGGCTTAGTTGGATGGTGATTTGACTTATGATGTGGAGCCGGTAGACATTTTGGACCGGCAGGTTTGAAAGTTGAGGTCAAAGAACATAGCTTCAATGAAGGTGCATTTGAGAGGTCAGCCAGTCGAGGAGGCTACTTGGGAGGCCGAGCGGGAGATTCAGAGTAGATATCCACACCTATTTGAGACTCCATGTATGATTCTAGACCCATTAGAGGACGAACGTTTGTTTAAGAGGGGGAGGATGTAACAACCCGGCCGGTCGTTTTGAGTGTTATAGCCCCGTTTCCCCATTTACTGCTTATTCTTTGCTCAATTGCTATTATGTGACTTTCCGGGATGGTTGGTTCAGTTTCTGGGATATTTCGAAATGAATTGGGAGATTTAGTTGCAAAGTTGGAAGCTTAAGTTGAAAGAGTTGACCGGATATTGACTTATGTGTAAATAACTATGGAATGGATTTTTGATGGTTCCAATAGCTCCGTAGGGTGATTTTGGACTTAGAAGTGTGTCCGGATATTGATTTTGAAGTCCGTAGTTGATTTTGGCTTGAAATGGCGAAAATTAAAAAATTAGAAGTTTGGAAAGTTGAGAATTTTGATCGACAGTTGACTTTGGTATTTCTGGGCTCGAATTTTGGTTCTGGAAGTTGGAATAGGCCTGTTGTGTCAATTCTGACTTGTGTGCAAAATTTGAAGTCAATCGGAGTTGATTTGATAGGTTTCGGCATCGATTGTAGAAGTTGGAATTTCTTAGTTTTCATTAGGCTTGAATTGGGGTGCGATTCATATTTTTGATGTTGTTTGATATGATTTGAGGCCTCGACTAAGTTCGTATCATGTTTTCAGACTTGTTGCTATATTTGGTTAAGGTCCCAAGGGCCTCGGGTGGATTTCGGATGGTTAAGAGATCGAATTTTGAACTTAAGGCATGGCTGAGGAGTTCTGGACTGGTGCGATCGCACCTGCAAAGGTGATGGTCGTAGGTGCGTGGCCGCAGAAGCAAAGGGGGGCATCGCAGAAGAGAGTTTAGCAGGGCTGTTGATAGGTCACATGTGCGAGGAAAATGCCGCATCTGCGAGTCCCCAGATGCGTGTGTGGTTCCGCAGAAGTGGAGGGTGAACTGGAACTGGAAGTTCGCAGAAGCGAATTTTGTTGCGTAGGAGCGAGTTCGCGAATGCGGGACTTGGACTGTAGAAGCAGTGGGGCATAGTTTAAGTGAGTTCTACAAATGTGGAAATTGGACCGCAGAAGCGGTATCACATAAACGAGAAAATGGCCGCAGGTGCGAAAGGCCTGGACAAAATTATATTCGAAGGGTTTCCGGGATTTTTGTCGTTTTGGACTTTGCAAGCTCGGATTAAGGCGATTTTTGAGAGCCGTTTCAAGGGATTTATTGAGGTAACCCACTTTTGATCATTTTTATGCAATAATATTGATTACATATTGAATTTTCCACCTAACTTGTGTGTGTTTTAGGTGAAATTTTGGGAGTTTTGGGCTAGGGACTGGAGTGTTAAATTTGGGGATTTTGAGTGACAATTTGGTGTCGGAATTTGGTATATTTGTTATGGTTAGACTCGTGGTTGAATGGTTGTTCGAATTTTATAACTTTTGTTAGGTTCCGAGACGAGGGCTCGGGGTTGACTTTTGAGTTAACTTATTGACTTTTGATTAAGAAATTAGCATTTTCATATGGAAATGATTCCTATAGCTTGTGTTGATTGTATCGAATTATTTGTGGCTAGAGACGTTCGGGGACCGATTCGCGAGGCAAGGGCATATTGGAGTAGAGATTTGCACGGTCTGAGGTAAGTAACACTTCTAAACTTGGTTTTGAGGGTACGAATCTTTGAATTACGTGTTATGTGATTGGTGTTGAGGTGATGCACATGCTGGGTGACGGGCGTGTGGGCGTGCACTGTAGAATTGTTATCCGGTTGTTTCTGTGATACTGTGTAGTCATCAGACTTGTAGCCATTCATGTGATCTCTATGTGTTAGAGTAATTGAGCTACCGATTCATGTTATAAATCATGTTAGGGTATATGTTTATCCTGTTGAGACCCACTATGGTCATTTCTGCTATTGAACTATTTGCTTATATGGCAATTTTGTACTCGGTCACATCCATTATTTGCATATCATATCTCAATCTCCATTACTATTATTGTTGTGTCATATATCATTGCTTGGGATTATTGGCATGAGATTTGTGAGCCCAAGAGACTGGAGAGATTGATGACTGAGTTGGGGCTTGAGAGCTGTGATGTGAGTGACATTTGTGGATTGGGTTGCACGCCGCAACAAGACTTATGGCTATATGTGGATCGGATTGTACGCTGCAATAAGCCTTATAGCTATATGTAGATCGGGTTGCACGCCGCAACAAGCCTTATGGCTATATGTGGATCGGGTTGTATGCCGCAACAAGCCTTATGACTATATGTGGATCGGGTTGCGTGCCGCAACAGGCCTTATGGCCAATGTGGATCGGGTTGCATACCGCAGCAGGTACCATACTGTGCTGAGTGGCTAAGTGTGACGAGCGAGAATTGAGACAGTCAGATTGAGTGATTTGAGAGTGAGTACTTGAGGGTTGTGCTGAGTGGCTAAGTGTGACGAGCGAGAATTGAGACAGTCAGATTGAGTGCTCTGAGAGTGAGTACTTGAGGGTTCATTGTATTGCATCACATACGGTATTCATATTGGCATATAGATATAGAGATGTTGTATTCCTCATATCAGCCACACTTGGCATATTTTATCTACATTGAACTTAATTGTTAAACCTGGAAACATGTCTACATTTTATGTATTGTTAAACTCTGTATTTTTACTGTATTGGTTGATCTCGTCACTGCTTTCAGCCCAAAGGTTAGACTTATCACTTATTGAGTTGGTTATACTCACGCTACACCCTGCACTTCGTGTGCAGATCCAGGTATTTCCGGGTACGGCGATTGTTGATCTTAGAGTTTTACCCATTCGGAGATCATCGAGGTAACTGCTTGGCGTCCGTAGACCTTGACTCTCCTCCTCTATCTCTCAGTTTTACTTATATTGTTCTACCTTCTTAGACAATGTTTCAGACTATATTATTGTATAGATGCTCATGTACTTAGTGACACCCGGATTTTGGAAAAAATTATATTCGAGTCGCAGTTGTTTATATCGGCTATTAATGAGAGTTATTACTGTTAAACTTGCTTCATCTTATTTTTTTTAATACAAAATACCTAATTTTATTGTGAATGTCGGTTTGCCTAATTTTGTGATAAGCCATCACGACATGTTGAGTTTTGGATCGTGACATAACTGCTGTGAGTAGTAGTTGCCGCTCGACCATCACTAAAATTAAGATTGCCATGGGTATAAAGCTGAAAACAACATGATTGCATCACCATGGAACTTTCTAATCAGCTAAAGAAATTCATTTTCTTGACATTCACAGTAGTGTGAGTTTTATGAACAAATATTATAAGAAAGTTAAGCATGAAATTTAGTACCATGTATGACATAAAAAATCGTTAGTCTATTTTAAATCGTTAGTTTCAAAATTCATCTTATTACTAACATTCGAGTTTGTCAAATTCATCTGTATTAAAAATAATAAAATCCAAAACTTATTCTGTTGTATTTTGTTTAACTTTAAGAAGAAAAAAAGGGGCTTGATTAAGTTAAACGAGAGCTCAAAAGTTTTCCCTGTTACCATCAAGAAACAAGAAATGCAACGCCACTTTTCTCCTACCCATAAGAAAAACAAAAGGGATAACTAAAATATATGTTATTGATCCCTTTCCATAGAAAATATTTGATATTTAAATTAATTTTTGAACTATATTAATCTCAAATATTGATTTAATAACACAGTAATAATTAGTATATAAGTTGACATTTAGTAAATAGTTAGATTTGTAAACATTTACAATTAAAGGGATCAAAAGTGTACATATTAATTAATCGATGGTTAAATATACTTGTCTAATAATCACAGAAAACAATATTTGAATTTGTCGAATTAGGAATTAAAAGTGTAAATTTCTTAAAAGAGGAATGAAAATTCCAACCACGAGCTTGGCTAGAAGTGGAAGCTAGAAATGCATAATGTCTAATCGTACTTGCCTCTCAATAACCCTTTTGAAGTCAAAGTTAGTGTGCATTCCTACCGGCATTTTAAAAGGTGTGGTAAGAAGTGAAACGTTTCGCTTAATACTAGGCGAAGCTAAAGTCTCGATGCTTAAGCTTTATGTGTATTTAATTTTTTTTATATTTTATAAATTAATAAAATATAAATATATAAATAAAAATGCATTAAAATTGTTTAAAAAAAAAATAAACCAAGAAAATTATAAAATTAGTAGAAAAATATTTACATTCATTATTATAACATGCTAACATGTGCATGAACCATACAAAAGAATTTTTTTACTTGAAAATAATAAAAGATGTAGAGAAGCATTACACCTTAATTAACATGACTATGATAGAACATACTTAGAGTTATAAAAATAATATTCTATTTTTAATAATTCAAAGAGTAAAAGATAATAACATAAAATTATTGATTAAAAACCTAAAATTAGATGATAATAAAAAGTATTCATTGTATAATACAAATAGCCAGAATAGGATCATTAAAATAATATATAAATTAGAGTGATACCAAGAGAAATTCTAAATCCAAACTAACTTGAAAAGAATAAATTAAAGAATACAAAAAAAATGAAGAAAATAAAGCGTAAAGAAGGAAAATGCAAGCGTGAAAGCAGAGTGAGTAAGAATTGGAGGACAAAATCTTTGCTTTATACTTTGAGCTTTGCGGACAAAGATCTAAAGTGTATTTTTTACTTGGTAGTAAAGGACAGAGATTAAAGATTATGAAATTGCGATAAACAATTAGACAAACCCTTTGACTTTTGAGATTTTTAGTTTGAAAATTTACTATGACTAAATTTTTGATGTTTAAGTTAAAAAAATAAATTATTAAGCAATTTTAGCTCATATTTGAAAACGTTTTGGAACTTACACCCAAATGAATGCCTTGAACGTTGGGACTTACGCCTAGGCGAACGTCCAGAATGTTAGGACTTACGTTCCACGATGCTTGTGCCCCGCCAGTACGCCCAGTACGTTTTTGGTACACTTTGCCCTAAAATTTGCCAAATAATGCTTTTTAAAACACTAATTCTTACTTCTTATTTTGTGGCTTGAATTATTTTCTTGTATTTTCAGGAAACCCATAATCCCTATAGGTTTGAGAAAACTCATTGTTCTAATAGATTTGGCAAATGAAAACTTATTGTACTTGTCAAATTGAAAAACCTTGCGCTCATAGGTTTGGGACTATTATATATATATATATATATATATATATATATATATATATATATATATATATATATATATATATATATATATAGAGTTTGTAGTTGGGGATTCTATAGATTGTATTATGCTTTTTTTCTCATTCATAGTGAAAAACTCTCTCTGCTTCTGCCCCGAGGATTACGCTTAGCCGAACCTCATTAAATCCGTGCGTTGATTTTTCTTCTCTATTTGCTTTGTGTGTGATTGTGTGCTAGTTAACCCACGATCGTTCGCAACAATTGGTAGCATAGCCAGGTTAGGGTTTCTACATATATTCTAGGGTTAAGATGTCTTCATCACCTTCAACAAAGTATGAAGTCGAGAAATTTAACGGGTTTCAATTTCAGTCTATGAAAGATTAGGATGAAATCGTCTCTGGTGTTACAAGGGTTATGTAAGAAAATTGATGAGAATTCTTCTGAAGAGATGAGAGAGACAGAGCAGGCAAACCTGAAGGAGAGGGCTTTGAGTGCGATCTTCATGAGCGTTATAAATAGCGTTCTTTGGAAAATTACTGAAGAAACTTTTGCAGCAATGACATTGAAGAAGCTGGAAGATCTGTATTCTAAGAAATTGCTAACAAATTGCCTCTACCTAAAAAAGAGGTTATACAATTTCTGTATAAAATGAAGGTACACCTGTTAAAACTCACCTTGATGAGTTTAAATCAATTATAATAGACCTGAAAAACGTGGATATCAGAATTAAGAGTGAGGATCGGGCCTTGATTCTGTTATGTTCTTTACCACTGTCTTATGATACTTTTGCCTATACACTGATATATGGTAAAGATAGTATTTCACTGAAATATGTTAGTAATGCACTAAAATCTAAAAAGTAGAAAAATAGCTTTCCAGACAGTAAAACTGAGGGTGAGGGTCTTGTGAGTAGAAGAATAACACAACAAAAGGAATTTAACAAAAAAAGGCCAACCGCCAAATCGAAATCTAGAGTAAGGAAGCAGAACTATTATGAGTGCGGGGAGCAAGGTCACTACAAGAGATATTGTCCCGAGTTGAAAGAGAAAAGAGCGAAGCAGAAAATAGATAATTCGGCAAATGTTGTTGACACTAGCAATAATTTTGATGATAGTAATTATGTAGGGGAAGTCTGTGCCGTAAGTTCTAGTCATGGGTAGAATTCCTGGGTTCTTGATTCTGGCACTGCTTTCTACTTACATAAGGATTGGTTTGTAACTTATAAGCAGATCAATGTGACTTTCTACATGGGAGATGATAATACAGTATCAGTAGAGGGGATTGGTAACATCAGATTGAGAATGTTTGATGGAATTATCAAAATTATTGAGTGTTGGCATGCTCCTCGAATAAAGACAAATTTGATTTCTCTTTCGACATTGGATGAAATATTTAAAGTGTGTAAAGGCTATATAGTACTCATAAAGGGTAAACTGCATTCTAAATTGTATCATATTCAGGCAAGTGTAGTTGAAGGGAAAGCTGTTGTAGCTTCTGGGAAAAGTGATCTGAATCAGTTTCAGTTGTGGCACTTGCGACTTGGTCATACGAGTGATAAGGGATTGTCTTTGTTGAGTAAGCAGAATTTGCTGAATGGGTACAAAAATTAAGTTTTAAATTTTTGTGAGCATTGTGCGTTTGGTAAATAGACAAGGGTAAAGTTTAGCAAGAAGGCCGAGCACAGGACCAGAGACAAGTTAGATTATATACATTCAGATGGGGTCCAAACAGAGTTCCCTCCAAGAGTGGTACTAGGTATTTTATGATTTTGATTGATGATTACTCAAGGATGGTGTGGGTGTATTTTCTGAAAATAAAAGATGAGGCATTTCCATTATTTGTTAAATGGAAGGCGATGGTTGAGAGGCAGACAGAAAGAAAAGTTAAGCGTCTTCAAACTGACAATGGGTCGGAAATTTACAATTTTGAGTTCAATAGTTTCTGTAGAAGATAGGGCATAGTGAGACACCGCACTTGTATTGGAACACCACAACAAAATAGTGTTGCAGAATTTATGAACAACACACTTTGTGATAGCACACGAAGCATGGTTTCAAATTCATGTGTTAGCAAGGATTTTTGGGCTGATGCAATCAGTACAACTTGTTATTTTGTCAATAGATCCCGGTTCGCCTACTGATTATTCAAATTTAAGGATATTTGGTTGTCCTGCTTATGCTCATGTGAGGGATGGAAAATTTGAGCCGAGGGCAAAGAAGTGCATATTTCTAGGGTATGCAACTGGTGTGAAAAGTTATAGGTTGTGGTGCACAAATCAAAAGACTCTAGGGTTAATTATCAGTAGGGATGTAACCTTTAAAAAATATGCCTCACTAGACAGTCAGAGGAAGAAGGCAATAGCAGAAATAGATCGTGGTGTCAGTAACCACATAGATATGGATATTGAATCACCATTAGCTCAGCCCATTAGTTATAAAGTAGAAGAAGGAGAGGAGGTGCATAATGTTGATCAAGGTGATGATGTTGATGCACCTGCGCAACGACAACCATATAGCATTGCAACAAGCAGAAAGAAGAGAGTGATCAATCGACTGCAAAGGTTTGCAAACGTAGTTGATGGGAATCTTCTTGGATATATGAATCCTATGGAATTTGCTTTGGCAGTTGCAGAGACCGTTGATGCATTTGAGTATTATAGCTATCCAGAAAATATTTCAAATACAGAACCAAATCGACGGATTAGTGTTATGGCAGAAGAGATTGAGTCTCTTAACAAATTTAGGCGTTTCCTAGACTTGGTTGATGTGTGCGGCAATGGGTAGAACCCTTGCGATATATTGAGGGCAAGGTAGAGAGTCGTTGTTCGTATTGATGAAGAATATTCAAGCCAAGGGGAAGATTTGTTATTTTGTGGCTTGAATTATTTCTTTGTATTTTTAGGAAACCCATAATCCCTATATGTTTGGGAAAATCCATTGTTCTAATAGATTTGGGAAAGAAAAACTTATTGTCCATATCAAATTGGAAAACTTTTCTCTTATAGGTTTGGGATCTATATATAGGGGTTGTAGTTAGAAATTTTATAGATTGTATTATGCTTTTCTTCTTATTCATAGTGGAAAGCTCTCTCTGCTCCTGCCCCGAGGATTAGGCTTAGCCGAACTTCGTTAAATCCTTGTGTTGATTTTTTTCTCTATTTACTTTATGTGTGATTGTGCGCTAGTTAAACCACGATCTTCCTCAACAATTGTTGGGCTAAACTAGCCCAAATACTCTCTTAACATGGTGTGATATTGTCCATTTTGGGCCAAGCTCGTACGATTTTCCCCATAAGGCCTCAATCCATTAAGATCTCTATACCTTATATGTAGGCTCCCAACCTTTTCAACTACCAATGTGAGACTTTGTTCGCACACCCAACAGTCTCCCCCTCGAACTAGGTTTCACATGGCTCACTACCACGATATCCCCCTCGAACTAAGTTCCATGTGATAATTGCCGCGATCCACAGGTCAATTTCCGAGATTCACTATGTGTCACCCACATTGTTAGATTATTATGGCAACTGATGCCCGCAACTAGATTCTTCTTGTGTGCGCACCGCCCACACCATCACTTTGCCATCTCCATACTTGTCATGCCGAACCTGGGCTCTGATACCAGTTGTTGGGCTAAACTAGCCCAAATACTCTCTTAACTGTTAGGATATACTATAAACCATACGTATTGTTATAGTATCTTTATGGAACAATTGATTATTTATTTATTCAATTCAATAAAATTTTATTTTAAATAGATTATGTGTTTGTCTGTATGTCCTTTGCATATATAGTAGATGATTTAGTGTATAGAGTTTAGCTTATATACGGAAGATTAAATCATCGGTTCTTATAAGTAATAAAGTTTATGTTCACAATCTGATGATGGAATTGGACAGACCATCAGAATCGTTGTAGCACAAGATTAAATATAATTTATCTTGATTATGGGAATGGATTAATTCCGACTTCTTGTGCTAGTATATTTTTGATGTATTGAACGGATCAAGTAGAGATACGTATTTTATACTGACTTAATAAAATAATTTCTCTAGTCCATTCAATGTACTTATACTCTTAATCTTGATATAATTATTATTAGTTGTGTGTGTCATTTATTGTTTTGATTTATTAAAAGGCGAGATTCTTTCGTGGGTCAATAAGCTAGGTAAATTGGACAATAATGATATACATTGGCGAAGTAATAATTAGTTGATAGAATTTATGTCTCGACTTTTGAGATTGATGATACTCCTTTATGAAAGCTTATAAGTTTTAATGTGTAAACCCGGCCTGTGAATTTTGTATCCGACACATGAAATAAGTTAAGCGAAAGTCTAAAGGAAGTAATCAATAAATTAAACTGTCAGTAATTTAGTTTGATTGATTAGTATCTGAATCTTAACATGGGGAATTAAATAATATTTTATGGAAGAATTTAGAAATTGAACTAAGGAGTGCAATTACGAATTTTTAGTGTAATAATTCGCAATTTATTATGGTAGAAATTAATTCTAATTTCGAAATTAATTCCATAATAGGGAGTCTTGTTAATTAAATTCTATGATCCCTACTGTGGCTAAATAATAGGAAATAAAGGAAACATTTCCTTTGCGGAAGAAGAAAACCTAATAGGTTTTGAAAAATGATTTTAACCTAAAAAATATGGCTATATATATCCTATATAGGGCTGGCCGTTTTTGAACTCAATTTTTGCCTTAAAATTTCGCCCACCCGAAATTCACTCTTTTCGGATATTATTTGGGTAACACAGTAGAAAACTGTGGAACATTTTGCTGAGGTCGTGGTCTTGCTACTCTGAAACTGGAGACCGAGATTAGTCTGCTTTGTTCACGCTTCAAGAGGTAACTCGTATAATCTTCGTATGTGCTAATTGTTTAATTTACACGTGAATATGATACTAAAATTGCTTCCACTGCGATATATAATCCAACATTAACATGGTGTGGTATTGTCCGATTTGGGCCAAACCCGCACGATTTTTTCCAAAAGATCTCAATCCATTAAGAGATCCCTACATATTATATGTAGGCTCCCAATCTTTTCGGCTAACCAACGTGGGACTTTGTTCGCACGCAACAACACTATTACTAATTATGCTGATAACGGCTGCTAAGAAATTTCTCTTTTTCTTCATTTGTCATCATCGGGAAAAGGAATATGGGAAAACTTTGTCCTCCTAATTTCAAAGATAATTCGTGATCTTAACGTAGAGTCTGGATTTACGAAAGTGGAGGAGGATCTGTATAGAAGATAATGGAAAATAATTTTTTTTTACTAACAGGTGGAGGTGAAGGAAAAAAGACAATTTGGAGCATTAAGCTAGGAATTTTGGATAAGGGTTGGTCAATTTATTCCTCGCAATTTTATATTGCGTTTCTACAAGAAACGTTGCTTCAATTTTTACAAGATTATTATGAGATGCCCAACAAAAAGCGGACCTAGATAATTATAAATTTAAGGCACCTGTATTTACTTTTATCAGATGCAATGCATTTATCCATTCAAATTATTTTCTTATGTACGTGTTTGTGCTATCTATCTCTGAACCTAGACCACAAATGACAAAAAGAAAATGAGGTTAATTATATTGCTAAGGACCTTTACCACGTTAAGCAAACAGAAAATATTCAAAAATGAGAAAGTTTACTACATCTGATATTTTTTTATCAGGATGGATCTTGGAAAATATGGCTACATTATCATGCTCATTCTCAATTTATTTGGAATTATCATATCCATTCCCATTATCGTTATCCCCCTCATAACAGTTGATAAATTTTGTCGTGAAACTTCAATGTCAATGTTTTTAATTGCTGGAATCATGATATTTACATGGTCATTAGCAGGTCTCATAAGTTCATTATGTTGTTGGAAAGTTGGTTTCCAGGAATTTATTTATATGAGGTCACACGTTTTTATCCTATTTATAGTAGTTCTTTTGGGAACAATGGCGTGGTGGCAATCTAGAACAGATTCTCGTTTGTACACATATTATGACTGGGGAACTTTTAAGAATTGTATGGTGAAGAAACAAGTTTGTCAAAGAAATTTAAGAAATGGATTGGAGAGACTGTCTCCATTTGCTTCACATTCCCTTCAGGTAAATGTTTTTTTTTTCTTTTGAGTTTTTCTGCTATACAAAATTCAAAATTTCCAGATCAAATCTGGGTATGAAGTTAACAGACCGGTCATAACCCAACCTGCTGAAAGCTCGGTTGGATCGATATGAATTTGTCAAAATGGTGATCAAATTGTGGGTCATAACATAACTCATCCAACCTCTCCCTCCTCTCTTTTCTTTTCTTTTTTCGCTTTTTGACATAATTCTCAATCTCCAAATTGGCATAATTCCCAAGTTCTTCCAAATAGATAAAAATTTCCGATCTCAAAATTTGATTTTTATACACTTTATTTTAGCTTGAATTTTTTCCCATCAAGGTATATTTGTTCTGATCCATTTTGATTAAATCAAAAAATGGGTCATGATCCAATATAATCCCTTTAAACTTGGATGAGTTGAACTGGCTACAAATGAACGGGTTGAATTTGCGTTGTCGCATCTAGTTGTGACCATGCACCTAAGATAAGTGGGTGGTTGCCGCACTATTTCATTCAACTATTATGATATGTTACACTATGACTTCATCAATTTGATATCTTATTCTCCACTTTTCATTTGTCCTTCATGTATAATTTTTCTTTTATATTTATCGTATGGTTGTCTTGTTTTAGGATGCTTGCTGCAAGTACCCCAAGATATGTGACGGTGGTAGGAATATGTCGAACAAGAAGAGCAAAAACCCAAATGACCCTTTAACTTGGATGGAAATATATGATGGTCTCCCAGTCACTAACAATAATCAACAAGGTGAAAAACAAAACAAGTCTAATAATGAAACTGTTGAAGATTGTGGTAAATGGAGTAGTGATTCCAATAAGCTTTGTTTCGATTGCTATGCGTGTAAAAACGGATACTTGGACAAGCAAGATCAGAATTGGGTTACTGCATTATCGATCTGTGTTGTTAACAGTGTTGTCCTCCTTTCGTTTTCTTGTTACTTTTATTGTAAGAATTTGGAGGAGCCTAATCGGGGAAATACCAAATGCAGCAAAGTTCATCCTGTTGATGTATAGGATATGTAACAAAGTAAAGATATTGTTACTATGTATCATATTTATGTACGTACGTGTCTTCGGAGAGTAGAATGGTGACAAGATAACTGGTTTCTTTTGTAACTTTGTTTCTGTGCGAATTTAAGACCGTAACAGGAACGAGATTTGCGTACCTCTTAACGAATTGACACAGCAGATTGGTAGAAGAGTTCTATCAATAAAATTACCGCAAGTCCTCTTTGAATCACTAGGAACAAAGTATATTCCACAAACTAAATGCCCTTTTACTATGTGTATATTGGGAAAACAAAGAAGAAGTCAAGTAACTACCCCACGTTATTTTGGGCCCTATGAGCGCAAGCATCCAAATTGGTGCTCGGTTTGGAAACTTGGCTTGCTGCAGGCATATGGATTTGCGCTATGAGGTATTGACAAAGGATCATGAGCATTCATTTGCATCGTAGACTCATGTAGTAGCTTTTATATGATTGTTGATTCTCTCATATCATGATTATGAAAATGATTGAGATAACTGATTGTTACACCATGTTCCTCGTAAGTTAGTCGACGTAAGTACAAAAAAAATTACTTTTGAGGTTACAATCACTTAAGCTCAAGCCTAGTACGTTACACTTTTCACCTTTATACCATTTGTGTCGTGAGTAAACTAATGTTATACCCCGTACTTTCATACGTCAAGTGCTTCATAAGTTAATCAACAGATGCTGGGAGAATAAGGTTATCTTTAAGGGTACAAAGTTTTTATGATGTTTTAGCAAAGTGAATATTTAAGTATCATAAAGATTGAAGGCTAAATCGAGTGAAGAAAACAAGTTCGTTAAAGTCGGCAAATTGGAATGTTGTAACCCGTACATTAGGGGTAAGACTAGGAGTGTTTAAGATGGTAAGAAGGTCATCTTATGAGGTATTTGAATTATATAACAGTCATATATTATGTTTTGAAGTCAAGTAAGTTGTAAAATAAAAGTTGGCAAACGTTATTCCAAGTTACATTTACAAGTTAACTGAAATTTGGGTCTAATGTCACTGAGTTTTTCTCCCAATATACTTGAAGTTATGGGGTTATCCACCCAACAAATTGAAGTTCAACAAGTCTAGTTTCCAACACATTAAACCGTTTGCCGATACAACGTCGTATTAGAGAGATATTCATATTTTCGCGAGTGTGTGCAGACAGCCCCATCCGAACCCACATACGCGGTGAAAAGTTCCACTTTTCTATTAAAGAGATGCAACCCTTTCTCCACCTCATTTTTTGCCCAAAACTGAAACATAAGCTCCTAAAAAGCTCCCAAGACCTTCTTCTACCATTCAAGTAAAGTTTTATAGGAAATCAAAGTGGTTTTTCCCTTGGAGATCATACAACTGTAAGAGAAAACTTATTCTTTCACTACTAAAAATCGACTAAAAATCGACCAAATATTTCCGACCAACGTTGATCGGTCAAAAAAAGCGACCAAAAACCGTCTAGGTTGGACGGAAACTGGGAAAATATTTTTTATATTTTTTTAAAACTAAATACCGACCAACGTTGGTCAGTAAATTGGTCAACGAATTGACCCAGCTGGTCAGACAAGAAAATTTTGGATTACCGACCAACGTTGGTCGGTAATCTGGATCCAATTTTTTAAATTTTAATAATTATTTTATTATTTAAAATATTTTATAATATTTAAAAATTTATATTTAAAATTACCGACCAATGTTGGTCGGTTAATGTAGGGGAAGCATTTACCGACCAACTTTGGTCGGTAATTATTATTTTCTGCAAAATAACCGACCAAAGTTGGTCGGTTATTACGTCAACATTGGTCAAACTTTCGAATTACTTTTATATTTACTATCCAAATAATATAAATGTAATTCGTTAATACTTTTGTAATACAAATAATGAATATACTAACATATACTATATATAACATGCTATTTGTAAATTGATTCATCGACTTATAACTTACTTAGATGCATCGATGAATATTAAAAATAAAATGTTTGACCTATATCGACTAATAGTAAAAATAAAACGTCTCGACTTATATCGATTAATCTAGCTATGCCATGCATTATTAGTGATGAATGAATGAAAAATAAAAGAATTAATACTAAACATCTTTGACATATATATATATATATATATATATATATATATATATATATATATATATATATATATATATATATATATATATATATATATATATATATATATATATATATATATATATGGATCACAAATTAAATAAACGAAAGAAGCTATTAGTATTAAGTAAACGAGTTAAATTAATAGGTCAAACGTCAAAGTTTAACAAGCTATATATATACACACTAACATATACTATAACAAGCTATATATATAGTTAAAGTATTACAGTGAAGTGTATTTGTGTGTGTATATATATACATACATATATATATATATATATATATATATATATATATATATATATATAAGAACACGAAGCGCTAGTACCACAGGGTCGGGTTCTTTTAGGGATAGACTTGAGAAGATACTAATTAGTATATATACTTTATCATCAAATATATCTATTTGTAAATTGATTCATCGACTTATAACTTACTTAGATGTATTGATGAATATTATTCGATGATTCATCAAAACGTCTCGACCTATATATCGATTAATCTATGTCATGCATTATTAGTGATGAACGAATGAAAAAAGAAGTTATTAGCATCAATTACAATATAGTGTATGTGTGTTTGTGAGAAATTACTCACATACTTAATTATAACTTAGAAAATTTACTTAGATAGATGCTATTATAATTTATTAAAATTAAATACTTAATATAATTATTTATAAAGATTATGCTTATAGTTTATAATTATTTATAATAATTGCATAGTTAAATAAAATAAATATTTGTAGTTTATAATATTTTTTTTATAGTTTATAATATTTTAAGAAAAAACACACAAAAAAAATTAATTTTTTTTTAAAAAAAAACCGACCAAAGTTGGTCGGTTTTTGGTCAAACGGTCAACACTTAATGTACCGACCAAAATTACCGACCAACTTTGGTCGATAATTCTGAAATTAGAGAATTGAAAAACGGGAGAAACCCCCATTTCTCTCTTATTTTCCCCTCTCTTCTCTATTTCCCTCACTCAAAACCTTCCCCTCTCCTTCTCTATTTCCCTCACATAAATCTCATTCCCCACCCCGCGTCGCCACCGCCCAGCCCTCGCCGTCGCCGCGTCGTTGCCATCGCCGCTGCCACTGCCACTGCTGCCCCTCTCCTTCTCCATCTCCTAAAAATTCTAGGTTTGAATTACAACCCATTTATTTATTATTTCTAGGTTTTATTAATTAGTTTCAATTGATTAGTGTTTCAATTATTTGAACATTGCATTTTATTGAGGATTAAAGTTTAGGTCTTGTTTTAATTAGTTTTGTTAATTAGTTTTATTAACTAATTAATTTTGTTAATTAGTCAATTAGTTATGAATTAGTTTTAATTGATGAGTGTTTCAATTTTGAGCTTGTATTGTCTTGAATAGTTTAGTTAGAATTGAATTATTAACTTTGTATTGTCATGAATAGTTTAGTTAGAATCTAGGGTTTACGATTTGTTCTTGTGAATCGAAATCTTAGGGTATGGGTTGAGTTTCTTTAGTTTAGTTAGTTTATGTTTAAACTCGTAGGATATAAATTGAAATTTTAGTTTTTAGGATTTGTTCTTGTGAATTGAACTTTTAGGATATGAATTGAACTTTTAAGATATGAATTGGACCTTTTGGATATGAATTGAACTTTTAGGATATAAATTGGTGTAATTAGGAAAATATAATTATCTTGAATTAACTAAAAAAGATATAATTAATTTATAATTATAGAATAAATTAATTTGTTCTTGTGAATCGAACTTTTAGGGTATGGATTGAATTTCTTTAGTTTAGTTAGTTTATGTTTAAACTCGTAGGATATGAATTGAAATTTTAGTTTTTAGGATTTGTTCTTGTGAATTGAACTTTTAGGATATGAATTGAACTTTTAAGATATGAATTGGACCTTTTGGATATGAATTGAACTTTTAGGATATAAATTGGTGTAATTAGGAAAAAATAATTATCTTGAATTAACTAAAAAGATATAATTAATTTATAATTATAGAATAAATTAATTTGTTCTTGTGAATCGAAATCTTAGGGTATGGATTGAATTTCTTTAGTTTAGTTAGTTTATGTTTAAACTCGTAGGATATGAATTGAAATTTTAGTTTTTAGGATTTGTTCTTGTGAATTGAACTTTTAGGATATGAATTGAACTTTTAAGATATGAATTGGACCTTTTGGATATGAATTGAACTTTTAGGATATAAATTGGTGTAATTAGGAAAAAATAATTATCTTGAATTAACTAAAAAGATATAATTAATTTATAATTATAGAATAAATTAATTTGTTCTTGTGAATCGAAATCTTAGGGTATGGATTGAATTTCTTTAGTTTAGTTAGTTTATGTTTAAACTCGTAGGATATGAATTGAAATTTTAGTTTTTAGGATTTGTTCTTGTGAATTGAACTTTTAGGATATGAATTGAACTTTTAAGATATGAATTGGACCTTTTGGATATGAATTGAACTTTTAGGATATAAATTGGTGTAATTAGGAAAAAATAATTATCTTGAATTAACTAAAAAGATATAATTAATTTATAATTATAGAATAAATTAATTTGTTCTTGTGAATCGAAATCTTAGGGTATGGATTGAATTTCTTTAGTTTAGTTAGTTTATGTTTAAACTCGTAGGATATGAATTGAAATTTTAGTTTTTAGGATTTGTTCTTGTGAATTGAACTTTTAGGATATGAATTGAACTTTTAAGATATGAATTGGACCTTTTGGATATGAATTGAACTTTTAGGATATAAATTGGTGTAATTAGGAAAAAATAATTATCTTGAATTAACTAAAAAGATATAATTAATTTATAATTATAGAATAAATTAATTTGTTCTTGTGAATCGAACTTTTAGGGTATGGGTTGAATTTCTTTAGTTTAGTTAGTTTATGTTTAAACTCGTAGGATATGAATTGAAATTTTAGTTTTTAGGATTTGTTCTTGTGAATTGAACTTTTAGGATATGAATTGAACTTTTAAGATATGAATTGGACCTTTTGAATATGAATTGAACTTTTAGGATATAAATTGGTGTAATTAGGAGCCAATTATTATCTTGAATTAACTAAAAAAGATATAATTAATTTATAATTATAGAATAAATTAATTTATTCTTGTTTTATTGTATAGATGGAACATCATACTTGGATGTACAATAGAAATTATCCTAATCGGCGGGGATTGCAGGAGGATTTTGTAGAAGGGGTTGATGACTTTATTAGACATGCAATGTCACTTCCACCATACCAAAGTGAAGGAGTAATTAGGTGCCCTTGTGTCAGGTGCGATCGTATGAAGTTTAAAAAATCGGAGGAAGTTAAGCTTCATCTTTATAGGAAGGGGTTTATAGAGAATTACTTTATGTGGACTAATCATGGAGAGATCGATGGTAGCCGTGGAATATTTCATAACATGGTTGTTGGTGAAAGTAGTAGGTCGGTGGAGAATACAAATCTTGATTCTAGAATTCAGGATGTGGTTGCGAATGCTTTTGGTATGCACTCGGGGGTGAGCCCAATGAAAATGTTGAACAAACTCCTAATGATGACGCAAAATATTTTTATGAACAGTTAGAGGAAGCTAGTCGTCCACTACGTGAAGAAAGTCTGCACTCTGAGCTGTCTGTTGCAGTTAGATTACTAAGTATCAAATCTAATTGGAATATTTCTCAAGCAGCCATGGACTCTTTCATTGACCTTATGAGTGAACTAGTTGACCCTAATTTCAACTTACCTGGTAATTTCTATAAGGCAAAGAGATTGGTTTCTAAGTTAGGACTTTCGTCAATGAGAATTGATTGTTGCGAAGATGGTTTCATGTTATATTATAAAGATGATGCAACTTTAGACAGTTGTAAATTTTGCGAAAATCCTCGTTTCAAGAGGCTTTCCAGCAGGAATATGGTCGCTGTCAAGGCGATGCATTATTTACCTCTTATACCTAGGTTAAAGAGGTTATATGCGTCGATGAGTTCTGCTCCTCATATGAGATGGCACTTTGAAAATAGAAGACCACCTGGTGTTATGTATCATCCTTCAGATGGAGAAGCTTGGAAGCACTTTGATAGGACATATCCAGATTTTGCTAGTGAACCAAGGAACATTCGGTTAGGTCTGTGTGCGGATGGCTTCACGCCTTTTTCTATATCTGCGACACCATATTCATGTTGGCCTGTCTTTCTTACACCTTATAATCTACCACCTGAGTTGTGTATGACTAGTTCATATATATTCTTAAATTGTATTATCCCCGGTCCACGTAATCCGAAAAGTTTGATTGATGTATATTTGCAACTTTTGATTGATGAGCTAAAACAATTGTGGTATGATGGTGTTGAAACATATGACATATCAACCAAGTAGAATTTCAATTTGCGTACTAATTTAATGTGGACTATTAATGATTTTCCTGCGTATGGAATGTTGTCTGGGTGGATGACTGCTGGGAAGCTAGCTTGTCCTTACTGCATGGAAAATAGTAAAGCATTCACTTTGAAACATGGCCGAAAGCAATCATGGTTTGATTGTCACCGTCAATTCTTGCTCGATGATCATGAGTTTTGAAGGATGAAAAATGCATTCAAAAAGAATAAAGTGGAATATGATTCTCCACCTTCTATACTTTCAGGTGAGGAAATTTGGGAGAGGGTCCAGAACTTCAGTAAAGTTACTGAGGCTCCACCTTATAGATTTTCCGGATATGGTGTTAATCATAATTGGACGAAACAGAGTATATTTTGGGAGTTGCCTTATTGGAAGGATAATCTTCTCCGACACAAACTTGATGTCATGCATATTGAGAAGAATTATTTTGATAATTTGTTCAACACAGTGATGGATGTTGGGTCGCATCCAGCTATGTCGCAGTCACAGGGATCGCAACCATCTTCATCATCGACTCCATCTATTACAGGCCTTCGCCTATGAGGCAGTAGCTCTGACCCGCCTACACCGTCTTCACATGCCTCTGATACACATGCTTCGGATGGTGATGACGAGGTAGTGCATTATGATCGATATGGCAGGATCATCATAGTCCCTGAGGATGATGGGTAAGTGTTATTCATTATTTTTGCGTCTATTGATTTGTAACATTTTTACTAAGATATTAATGTGTTTTTATTGTTAAATTGCAGGTTCAGGCCGGGTAATAAGACTACGAGGATAATCACCAATGCCATCAGAAAGTTTTATGATGGCCCTTATGCGACTTGGACTGATTGCCCATTCTCACTGAAGGAGCAAATATTCAATCAATTTAAGGTATAAATGTTCTTTTAAACAGTTTAATAATTTATATTTATGATGTTTCCATCTAATATTTAACTTTTGAAATACAGAGCAAGTGTGTATGGGAAGATCGCTATAGCACGGAAGTGGCTACAAATTTTCATCATAAAGCTCGCAAGAGATTGGCGGATGCTTTCTCGAATGCTAGAAAGAAGAACAAGAGGCCTGGCTGGTTACTTGAGAATTTGTGGAATGATTTGCAAAGGCAATGGCTTACCGCAAAGTTCTTAGAGAGGAGCGAAAAAGGAAAGAAAGCTCGCGCATCCGAGAAGGGAGGCTCCTTGCACACTGGAGGTACGATCAGCCTAGGGACAATAAAAAGAAGATTGGTACGTAATTGCTTAAATTATTTTACTTTTCTAAGTATATCTATTCTGTTTATTAACTAAATTAATTTGTTTTCAGGAAAAGAAGTATGGGCGTCCAATGAGTCATGATGAGCTATTCAAGGAGACACATATTGTGAAGAATAAGAAAGAGGGGGATCAAGATAGGTGGGTCGAGGACCGGGCCTCGACTGCATATGTAAGTTTTCAATTTTCTTTAAGTATTATAATTTACTTTTATAAAAATTTTGAAATACTGATTTAATTTAAAATAATATAGGGTCGCTACCAAAGTAACGTGGAGGAATTCATCCGTAGTCATCCAGCTGGTGAATCGGGTGAGCCAACCCAACCTTCGGACGAGGATGCTGAAAGAATATGGTTGGAGTCTATTGGCGGTCTAAAATGGGGGAAGGTATACGGGCTTCCTACTAAAAACTTCCATCGCTATAAGTGTGGAATGCGAGGAATAGGGACTTCCTCGCAAGGCGAGCAACTTAATAGGGAGAGCCTCTCCGCTATGTGGGAGACAGTGACAAAGCTCACATCAGAGCTAGAAGCGGCCAAGGAAAGAGAAAGGCTTAGAGATGCTCAATTCCTTGGCATGCAAGCTCAGATCAGAACTCTCCTATCTAGTGGAGCTTTTCCGTTGCCCCAATCTCGTGAGTCATCTCCAGAGGGTCGACCTCCACGTGATCGTTCCTCCCGTCCTACTCGTGATCGTTCCTCCCGTCCTCCCCGTGATCGTGCTTCCCGTCCTCCACAAGACCGTTCTCTATATTGTCTTGTAAATGAAAGTTCATCAGACGGTGATGATGATGTTGTAGAAAACACCCCTTGACTTTTATATACTTTGAACTAGACAAATAGAACCAGTTTTGAACTAGTTGTAATTAGTTTTAACTTGGTTTTGGATTTTTATATTCAATTGAACTTTAATTTGTTAGTTTTAAAGTATTTATTGAATGTTTTGGTTGTTGTTGTTGTTGTGTTGTTGTTGTTGTTGTTGTTGTTGTTGTTGTTGTTGTTGTTATTGTTGTTGTTGTTGTTGTTGTGTTGTTGTTGTTGTTGTTGTTGTTATTGTTGTGTTGTTGATGTTATTAGGTGTATTAGTATGCTGGCAGGTGGTATAGCTGCCAAAACAGGCATTTTATGCCAAAATTAAACCTAGAAAAACCGACCAAAGTTGGTCGGTTTTTAATTAAAAAATAAATTATTCCAAAATACTGACCAAAGTTGGTCGGTTAATGAATATTGAATTCCCAGAATTCAACATTACCGATCAACTTTGGTCGGTATTTTGCCTGCACTGTTGAGATTACCGACCATAGTTGGTCGGTAATGTTTAATTTTAATTATTTTAAAAATATATATATTTTCAATTACCGACCAAAGTTGGTCGGTTTTTTTTAATTTTAATAATTAATAAAAAAATATGATTTAGTTAAACCGACCAACTTTGGTCGGTAAAATTAAATTAATAAAATATATTTCTGACCAAAGTTGGTCGGTAAGTAATTAAACTTGTCAGATGGTCGTTTTAAGCTACCGACCAAAGTTGGTCGGTAATTTCCGACCAACTTTGGTCGGTCTGCCATTCCGATCATCAAAACACTATCCACACCGTAATGGTCGCATTTTGGTCGGTAATTGGCCATAACCGACCAACGGTGGTCGGTTTGTTTGGTCGGATTTTAGCGAATTTCTAGTAGTATTCCCTTGTTGTGGTGAGATTGAAGTTACTTCAAGTTGAAGCAAGGTATAAGGGGGATGATTTCGTGCATCTAAGGTAAGAATCATCCTCTCCTACAAGTATAGGAGTTTAATGAAGTCTTTGAAATGTCGTTTGATTAAAAACTCATGAGATAAAGGTCGGAAATCGTATTTAAAGTGTTGTGTTGTAGTGGACGATATTGAAGCCATGTTTATGATGTGTTGTGGCTGGAAATAGGTGGAACAGATTGTATATGATGTAGTTAATGTTGTCCGTATGTTTTGGATGTTGTTAAGGGCTTGAGGAAAGTAGAGAGAAGTAGGGGAGGTGCTGCCCGATTTTGTATAAGCAAGCTTGCCGCTCGTCAGCTATCAGTATGCTCTTAATATTGATATAAGAGAGCTTTTTCATCTTGTAGACCAGCGTATTTATGAATCACTTGATGTATCGTGAAGAACAACTATGGTTGAGGTATGTAAGGTCTTTCCTCCTTCTTTTGGCATGATTCCTTAAGTCACGTCACCCTTATAAGAGATTCAAGGGTACAACTTCTTGTGTATGCTCTTTGTCAATGGATTAAGGCCGTTTATAAGTTCATGGCGTTAATATAGATAAGTTGTAAGCTTCTCATAGTTGTCCTTCATGGATTTTTGCCTAGAAATGAGTATAGCTCCAGGAAGCTAGTATTTTATATAAGACAAAAAGCATAATCCCCGATTGATTGTTACCTATAAATGGCTTAACGAGCTAGAAATCTTGCACAATCGATAGAATACCTTAATCGCTAGAAACAAATCATGATAGTTAAATAAAGATAGACATAACCTCCCTAATGTTAGGGAGAGCAAAGTATAAGTTAAGAAAGGTAATAAGTTACCTAAGCACGAGTCCTCTTATAGATTAAAGATTTCGGGCATACGAGTTAACCAAGGAATGGTTAGACGAAAGTAGAAGAAGATAAAGTTATATAAATTGTAGAATCAAATTGTAATAGATCCATATGATAGCCATGAACTTTCTAAATCTAAGGGAAGTAGGATATGAGTAATGAATGTAAGAAGCGGTTTAAAGAAAATGAGTTAACAACTATGAATCATGAGTTACAGAGAGTACTGGACAAGTTTATTTTTTTTATAAGTATGAGTACCTAACTTACAGATTGTTGATCATTGAATGTTGTTTGATGTTGCATATACCTAAGTATGGGACCTATGGATGGTCATTAGTTAATGCATATCTGCACAGTAAGGGTGGATATGGACGGCCAAAAGCACGCATAGCCAAACCCGAGTATGTGAGCCATAGGGACGGTCTTCTTAGCTTCACGTACATGCCACTAGACACTTATGGTTGTAGTGTGCCTTACAGACGACCTGCCTTGTTACGCGTAAGAGCCAATTTATGTTCAATTTGTATGAATAGACAATGTAGTACAAGATTAGAAATTCAGTCATTAGAGATAGTTCAGAGTACAATCACATTGAGGGACCAAGTGGTCCGAGCGACTGTGATCTGGTAAGCCGATTGAGAGTACGTGGTAAGTCCATTCTTCTTCTTATATTTTCAACAGAAATTCTGTTGTATTCATTCATGTTCTTTAATTTTCGAGTTTATATATATTATTTGTTGCCTTACATACTTGGTACATTTTGTTGTACTGACGTCCCATTGCTGGGGTGCTGTATTTCATGCCTACATGTACATGTAATCAGTTTGACGAGCCCTCACAGTAGATGAGGTTGATATTCAGCGGAGGATCAATAAGTCTATATTTCATTTGTAGTACGGCCATGTCTAGAGGTCATAGTATCAGAGTTTTGCTACAGACTTATGGGTAGGCCGGGGCCTTGTCCCGACCTACATTTTTTCCACTATACTTGACTTTGCCCTTTTTCTTTAGTGGCCTACTTATGTTTCAGATTTCTCCCGTCTAAGTTTAGCTTTTTTTATTTCCTTTTTTTTTCCTCACTATATTATAATATTTTTATTTTTGTATTTAAGAGTATCTTACTTAATAAATATTATAGTCTATGGCTTTATGCACTAGTTAACATTCGAGCCGATCAAACTGAAGTTACCAGACCAAATAAACTAAAATCGAACGGAGAAAAGTCGGGCCATACAGAATTTAATTAGGTATGGTATTGGTATAGCATTTTAAGAAATCGAATACAAAAAATACCAAACCGAAATATCTAAATACCTTACTGTACCGACCAGCGAACACCCCTAGTTCAATATGTACAGTATGTCAGTGGCCTTGCCGGCCCTTGTTTATGTTTTCCTTTTGGTTTATCTGGTATTGATACTCATAGTGGCCTTCTCGGACCGAACATGTATTGATGTTTTGAGTATGATGGCTAGCTGATACAATGCCTGCCCGCCTATGATATATTACGAATTGTAGCCATGTTGGCCATGATAGCTTATAGTATGATAGAGTTCGGCCATGTCTGCCTATGTACGTTTTTGGTTACATCCAGCATTCAAGAGTTGCATAGTGTTTCGTTAGGGCTAGTATGGCACCGGGTGCCGGCCGCGCCTGACCTAGGTTTGGGTGTGACAAATTTGGTATTAGAGCAGGACATGTCTTAGGGATTCTACAAAGCCGTGTCTAGTATTATTTTGTATATGGATGTGTTGTGCACCACATTTATAAATAGATAGCAATAGGGAATTTAGGATTGGTTACCCTTCTTTCTAATCCAGATCATGCTGTATAGAGCTGAGTCATAAGGAGTCAATGTCTAACTCATATTCGATAAATGTTGTACAGAGATGCCTGACATAATTAAGAGCTACAGATAGTCAGAAGGGTAAGGCTATTGAGGGGGGAAGGTACTTATAGACCACTCCTAATTGATATAGATCAGTCTGAGGTTCGGGTTGAGTCGTCTTACCGAGTATCCCCTACTCCACCAGCACTAGAGGAGCTTCATAGAGCTCTAGAATCTTCAGTACCCTCACCAATCCTTACTGGTAGATCTCTAGAGTGTTGTGTATCTTTTGACCCAATAAGTAGCTACACATTGATAGACTAAAGTGCCAGCTAGTGCGGGACCTTCTGAGGGGCCAGAAGTTCAAGGGTACGCGCGTGTATTGCTTTGAGCCCTCCAGAGATCACAGGGACAGATCCGTACGAGGATTCCTAGTATTTTATTTACCAGCTTTACATGATCTTTCGAGTTATGCATGCTTCCGAGATGGAGGCATGGAGTTAGCAGCTTTCAGGTTGTGCGATATAGCTGTGCATTGGTAATATTCATGGGAATTATCTAGAGGGCGGAATGTATAACCAGCAAAGTGCAGAGAATTCTCCAGGGCCTTCCTAGACCATTACTTACCATTGGACATTCGGATGGCCAAAGTTGATAAGTTTTTAGCCCAACAACAGGGTGACATGATTGTTCGCGAGTACAACCTCGGGTTTGATTCGTTGGCTAGGTATGCTCCATATTTGGTTGATATGATGCAAGCTAGGATACATCGATTTGTGGTAAGGCTAGCACCAGAGTTAGTTAAAGCTTGTACCATATCCTCGCTGAATGATAATATGGACATATCCCGGATTCAGGCTTTCGCCCATAATCTAGAGGAGCATAAAGAGTGCTTGCAGATAGAGCAAGCTCGAGATAGGCCGAAATGTAAGGGATATAGGTGAATTGACGAGTATGTAGGGGCAGCGAGTAGTAGTAGGTCTCAGAGGAGACAAGGTCAGTCAACAATACAGGCAGGGGGCAATTTATCCAGTCCTTAGGAGACCCAATATTCTCAGAGTACTCGATTGAGAACATGTCAAGGATCAAGGGCACAAAGAGTGCAAGATCAAGAGAGTGTTAGACAAATGAAATCACCATAATGTGATCAGTGTAGAGGGAGACACGAGGGATCGTGCTTACGAGGTACATATACTTGTTTTAGATGTGGCACCCCAGGTTATATGGCACGAAATTGTCCGACATTTGAGTCATGAGGGTAGTAGTCGCTCGGGACAACCTATCAGTTCAGTACCTTCATTTCAGTGTGGCAGAGGTAGAAGGGGAGCGTCAGACTCGAGAGGGTACCGGAATCAGATGTGCATTATGAAATCAGTGGGACCTCGAGCCCCCATTTCCGAGGCATATAGGTATATTACTTATATGTTAGTGAGCCTTTATATATATAGTGTGATGTTAAAAGATGTAGTTAACTCGATTAACAATAGAGATAGAATGTCATATCCAAGATGAGTCATAGTGAAGTATCGTTAAGAGGTAGAAAGGATAAATAAGATAATGAATCTGGTAGTAGCTCAGAGACCCTAGAAATCCCGAGATAAGATGTAAATCATAGTAAGAACATAGTGACCTAGACATGGTAATATTACTAAGCGATGATCATGACAAGGAAAGTAGTAACCTTTAGTAAGGGATTATATATTAGAAAGTTTGATAAGTAGGACGATGACTTCTAGCATAAGATCATGGCGAGGGCCAAGAAGGAGCCCCGTTTGTAAATAGTAAGCGGGATTAGAACATATTAACTAGGCTTAATCAAAAGAGAATGAGCAACGAGATAGAAGACGTAATTATAAGTTAGTAACATTCGAAAATATAAGATGTTGGATAAGGATAATAGTCGCGAGGGAGGTAGACATATAGAATCAAACATTAATTTGGAGGTTACAAGCACTTAAGCTCATGCCTAGTACGTTACACTTTGCACCTTTATGCCGTTTGTGTCGTGAGTGAGCAAATATCACACCCCGTATTTTCATACAAGTGCATCGTAATTTAATCAACGTAATCTGGGATAATAAGGTGATATTTAAGGGTACAAGTATTTTATGATGTTTATGCCAGTGATAATAAGTGTCATAAAGATCGGAGGCTAAACGAGGTGTCGGCAAATTGGGAATGTTATAACCCGTACTTCCGGGGTAAGTGTAACACCCCGGAAAATGACTATTATATGAATGATATTAATTGATGTACGCTAATTATATTATTTTATGTATAGAAAAGGACTATTATATGAATGATATCAATTGATCATGATAATATATTTATGAGGTGCATTAATAATGGTTTATGGTCTAAGAAGAGCCCCAAGGCTAAGTCAAGTTGAAATATTTATGATGGAATAAAGTTTCAAGTGAGTTCGCACAAGACCTAATTTCAAACGATCATACCTATCTTGATAGGAAGAGTTATATGGTGCATTACCTATCACATTAAATCCATTTGTGTCTAGTTTCCAACGCTTCAAACCGTTGGTCATTTGGACATTCCTACAAGAGGTTATGGCCAAATTACCAAAGGCTGCAGAATGCGATTCTGCGACCATTATACAATCGCAAACTGGTCGCAGAATGGACCAGAACAGCCCAGTTCTGGGCACTGATTTGTGCAACCATTGTGCGACCCGCATACCAATTGTGCGGTCCATTGTGCGACCGCATAGTTGAATTCGGAGGGTTAATTTTTCTCTTTTCATAACCCGACCCCATTTTGATAAATAGGCTTTGGGGCTTATTTTGGGGTGTTTTTCTGAGGGTTTTAGAGAGAGGTAAGAGCATTTTAGAGAGAGAATGAGGGAACCTAACATTATAATCATCCAATCTTGCACCAATCTTCAAGAATCAAGGAAGCTAATCACGAGATCTTCATCTAAGAGGTAAGGTTCCATACCCTAGTTTCCAATTTCGAATTTGGGTAAAAGATGGTTGAATTAGAGTATGATTCTTGGGTATAAGAGCATTATTTATACATGCTTGTACTAATAAGGTTTATGGGAAGATTGTTGAGCTCAAATAAGTAAAGATTGGGTTGTGGAGTGAAGAAAATCTTGTAGAAGAACCTTGTAGTTAGATTTGCACACCTAGTGTTTGATAAAATGCTCAAATGAGCTGAGATCATGAATATCTTCCTAATAATGGTTCAATTTTTTTGTTATTTCTCAAAATAAATTGGGATTGCAAGAATTTCCGAAACGTTGTAGTAATTTAAGGAAAGCTCAAAGCAAGGTATGTTGGCTAAAGTTTCTCTCTTAGAATAGATATCCATAATGTTTCCGTAAGATCAAGTATGATTGGCTTAAGATTCCTAACTTCTATATTCTGGGTTATTCCCTATAAACTTGTTTATTTCTAATGAGCCTTATGTCAAAAGATAGATGTTCAAAGTATGGTTTGCATATTAAAATGTTGTGGCTTTGAGTCGTGTTTTAAATGAGAACTAGTATACCAATTGGGTGAGAAAAACTCGATATACTTAAGACTCATAATTGCTTATATGTGTACCTAAAGACTTGATTGGAAGTGTCTTGTTGTTGATAATCTTTAAAGATGCTTGAAAATGAAATAAGCAGATTGAAGATAAAGAGTGTGGCCAACGTGCCAAGAATTTAAGTTATGTTGTGGCTAGTAGTGCATATGATTTTAGAGGATGCGATAAAAAATATGAAATGAGCCTCGACTCCACTATTTTAAAAGTGATTTGGAAAAATAAAATTTTCCTAAGAGCTTTTATACTCAATTCATGCCCATCAGTGGCTGCTTTAACTAATACTTTACTTTATAAATATATCCAGTGTGATTCGAGTTCTATATACTCATGTGTTGAAATTGTACATTGTCATTTCTGGGGAAGAGTATTGCAAGAATAAATGGTATATTGATTGTTTATGATTTTTCATATGTGTTTATATTGTTGGTTGGTATGCCTCATTCTTTGGGAAGAAACCATGCGTGTTTGAAGTTCTCATTTCAAATGGATTTGAAGTATATGATTTTTGAAATATTCTATATGTTGATATTTGACGGTGATCTTTGAAATTGAAAGAGGTGAAAGTGTGAAATATGAAATACGGCCATCGTGCCAGGAATAAAGAATCTTGTGAATGGCCTAATGAGCTAAGGAAATATTGTCGTTGTGAATGACTAGAAATACTAATGAGAATTTATACAATGTGAAAGATGTTGAGGTGAGTACAATTGTATTTATGATATTTCTGTTTGTTTGGCAAAACCGAGGAAGGGTGGGTCATAAGGCCCACACCTAAAACTACACGTGCCGGTGTAGGGGTGGATTGTGATTATTCCCCTTAATTGGGATGAAACTTGGACCTTTGTGGATTGGAAAAGTCAACCCACACGGCATATGTGGGAAGGCGGCCTAGCTGATCGGGTGAAGATCAGATGCCATGTTGCGTACATGGTGGTACTACTCTTGGTAACAACTTTATTTCGCATCACCTGTCAAACCATACTGTCCGTGGGGAGATAGCCTAGCCAATCGGGCGTGATCAGACTCCATGCTAACAAAGACGGTGGTATATCGGTGCTAATGATCTCCCAACCAAAATTGTATATGAAGTTCATATTTTGAAAATTATTATGTTTTAACTGAACATTTGGATATTGTTGATTGTAACTTGCTGTTTTTATGTGTTGCCTTTTCTTATATGGGCATTTTATTTTGAAAGAGGAATTTTAGATATACATACTAGTGCTATTCGACAGTACTAACGTCCCTTTTGCCGGGGGCGCTATATCTTTAATGGATGCAGGTGGTTCTATAACAAGCGGCATTGATCAGTTATAGTAGTACACTCTTTTCAGCTGAATTGGTGAGCCCCACTTCATTTTAGGGTCATGTATCTTTTGTTTCTCATGTACTGTGTTTTGAGGTATAGTAGGGGCCTTGTTGCCGGCATTTTCGTATTACTCTTCTATTGTATTTAGAGGCTCCGTAGACAGGTTGTGAGTTATGGTTGATGTTGGGAATTGAACTAAAAATGTTGGTACTTGGAAATCATATTTTTAATTAATTCTATAAACTCGTAATATTTTGGAATTTATAAATAAAGCTGCTAATGGGAATGAAATGGGAAGTTATTAATGAAATCTTTTTAGTGTTGATTAATGGAGTACATCTCCTCTTTATTCATGGATGAGTTTGGGTAGAAGGAAATCTAACAGGCTTGCTCGGTCGGGTTCTCTCGGTTGAGTGCCGGTCGCGCTCCCCGAGTTTGGGGCGTGACAAACTTGGTATCAGAGCCTAAGGTTTTAAAGTGTCCTAGGATGTCTCGGAGCCGTGTCCAGTAGATTCCTTCTTATCGGTGTGTTGTCGACCACATCTATAATGAGGAGGCTACTTGGACATTTAGGAATTTCACACTTCTTTGGTATTCCAAGATCATTTTCCTCGTTATGTCTCATTTTTTTCAGATGAGTAATCCACGAGTTCAAAACAACGAGGAGGGAATGAACGGGCCATTCAATCTGGGGGAGATTACACAAGAGTTCGTTGGAAGAATGCGTCGAGCCATGGAGAGATTGGAGGAACTTGTTGCTAAGGGAAGTGTCCTTGTTCCTACCAATGTCACCGCACCACCGGATTGTGTGGTGAGAGAATCTAAGAAACAAAAGAGGGTTATTTGTGCTAATGAACCAGGTTATGTGATTTGCAGCAAGCGACACTTAGGAATATGTTGGATCACCCTTGAAATATGTTATGGCTGTGGAAAGAGGGGGCACAAGAAGAACAAATGCCCTAGATTGAGCACACACGTCCCATTCTGTCCGACATGTGGGAAGGAAGATTTAGCTTCGTGTTGTGAGTATGCTCAGCAGCGCGTTAGGGGTGGTAACTTTGGGCAATTCTAAAGGCCCACACAGCAATCTGGTACTAGAATTGTTACTCCCGCATTGGAAGCTTGGAGGAAGGATAAGGGGGATGCTTATGATGTATGAAAAAAGGGTAAATATCAGGTCAGTGGGACGAGTCAGTTTAGCGGACCTCATCCCCGTTGTGTGAAGTGTGGGAGATGTCATCCGGGAGTATGTCACTATACTACCTATGTATGTTACAAGTATGGTATGAGGGGTCACATTCAGAGAGATTGTCATTCGTCTCGTCAGAGCATGGGCGGGGGTGCGACACAACCATCCAGTTCTACAGCTACTACATCCACAACACCTCCCCCAGCTAGAGGCACTATACCGCCCGCAGGGCGTGGTGCAACTAGGGGTGGTATTTAGAGCTTGGGAGGGCCCAACAGGTTTTATGCTATGAGGAGGCGTCAAAAGTTTGAGGCTTCTACATATGTGGTTACAGGTATATTAACTGTCCAATCTTATGATGTGTATGCTCTTATTGATCCCGGTTTCACTTTATCATATGTCACTCCTTATGTTACTATGGAAGTTGGGATAGAACCGGAACAACTTTATGAGTCGTTCTCTGTATCTACTATCTGAACGAGATGCATTATTCATGAAGCCACTCTATCACAAATTCTCTTATTTACAACCTCGTGAGAAATTGAGTTCTATAATGATTTCCTTGAATTGGGTTATAACCCTAGGTTAATACTTCCCGCTGCTTCCCTAAATTCTCAACAAGGGACTATACCTGATGAATTTCTTACAGAACGTGTTGATTCAAATGGATAACATCTACTCACTTGTGCCTATGCACGCACTACCATAATATTTACCTATGTGGTATCAAATCTAATGTAAAGCAGCCTAGTGTTGAGATCCTTCTTGAGATACTATTTTTCTCCCTGGTGTATGTGACTCCTATCGTTTGAACAATAACTTTGTTCCTTTATGTATATTATCATGAATCCTTTTCACCATTTAGTAACATGAGAGCATATCGAATTGAAAGACAAATTCGTCGTATCTCTAGTCCTCTCACATAGGATCAACTATTGGCAAAGGTTAAGTTGTGAGAATGATAATAATCTCATAAGTGTTCAACTTCTTTTTCATCCTCGCGGTCTTGGGGCATAGATTCCTTGTGCTAGTTAATGTTACGAGCATAATGCAACTTCATGTATTTTGAAACTCATATCTCATTCCGAGTTAAACGGATTTTCCTTTCACTCCAGGAGACGACTAGTGTCACGTACTTAACTATTTCTCTTTGAGGCCTACTATTGCCGAACAAGGCACATATGAAATGAAATAATTGTTGTTGTCCTTTTCATGACTAATTTCTTTTAAATCTCAGAATTATGAACATTTTTCCTACATTATCAATGCCTACTAGGCAACTCTATGCCTCATTTGTCGAATCAATGATGTCATCACAATGATTAACCATGTGAGCGCTATTGGTAGTAACATTCATATCTCTTAGGATATAACCTCCTGAGATGCTTTGCTCAGCACATTGATGGAATCTTGAAAATAATTCCAGCCCAATCTCGAACCTCGTTGTTCATATTTATAGTAATCTAAGGGGGTTGAAGAGTCAAACATGTCAAAGAAGAAGAGTCATCCAGTGAACAAACATATTGGATAGGAAGTTTTATGGTGATATTAAAGCTAGCACATCTTAGAGTAATTGTTGGAGGTCGCCAAAGGTTTAGTTTCGATATTCAGCGTAGTGATTTAGAGTTGAAGAAAGTGAACGGATTATTCTCAAGATTTTCTCTATGAATATATTGGGTGAATTTTTAAGGAAGGTAAGGTATGTGCAATCACATTAGGCCTTATGAAATCTTAAAGGAAATAGGCCAAACTATGAGTATGATGTTTCCCTATTATTGTTCTCCGTGTACCCAGTGTTTCATGTGTCTATGTCTAAGAAGGTGAAGTTAATGGATAATTGGATTATGAGGAGAAACTATTTGCTATCCTTGTTAGATAAGTACGGAAGTTAAGATTGCCTTCGTCAAGTGCAATGTTTAAGTCTGTGAGTCCAGGAGATCACCTCGTTGGCCGAAAGTGTTGAGGAAAGGAAATATTCTTACTTGTTTGTAGATCCAAATAGTTGTGGTTCAAAAACGTACCTTCTATGCATTATGGTTTAAATGTGTACATTTCATGTAAAGATACCACTTTTGTTAATGTAATGCCCTAATGTTGAGATAGGTGTTGTTGATATATACTGTGATGCATTGTTAAGTAATGGATATATTGTTAGGATTGATTTCTGGGATTCTCTGATAGGTGGATAGGCCCAGTTACAGGGGAAACTTTGTCGAAACTTTTAGGAATTTGTAAAGATAGCCAAATCTTAAGGTCCATAAGTAAGTTCAAATTTTGGAAAGGATGTATAAAACCGATGTAGTCATAAGTGCCTATGTATAATGGTTGGAGGTAAAATGATGGTAAATCTATTCTTAGAAGGGACTTATAAAATATTCGAGAACGAATGTTCTTGAGTGGGGAAGAATGTAACACCCCGAAAAATTTCGAATTACTTAAGCGCTATTAAGAAAGTCGATATGTGCTAATTATATTATTTTATGTGTAGATAAGGACTTTATATGAATGATATCTATTGATCATGATCATATATGTATGAGGTGCATTAAGAATGGTTTATGGTCTAAAAAGAGACCGAAGGCTAAGTCAAGTTGAAATATTTATGATGGAATAATGTTTCAAGTGAGTCCGCACAAGATCTAATTTCAAATAATCATACCTCTAATGATCGGAAGAGTGTATTACCTATCACCTTAAAGCCCTTTGAGTCTAGTTTCCAACGCTTCAAACCGTTTATCATTTGGACATTCCTACAAGAAGTTATGACCAAATTACCAAAGGCAGCCAGAATGCGATTTTGCGACCATTATGCGATCGCAAAATAGTTATGCGACCGTAAAGTGGTCGCAGAATGGACCAAAACAGCCCAGTTCTGGGCACTGATTTGTGCGACCCACACACCAATTGTGCGACTGCATAGTTGAATTCGGAGGGTTAATTTTTCTCTTTTTATAACCCGACCCCATTTTGATAAATAGGCTTTGGGGTTTACCAACTTGTCACGACCCAAAATCTCACCTGTCGTGATGGCGCCTATCTCAATACTAGGCAAGCCGAAAATCTCAATAAAACACCATATCTTTTAAATTTGAAAACAAAATAATTAAATTTAGCAAAAGAAATCTCACAATTTAAAATATAACACTCACAAAACCCGGTGTCACTGAGTACATGAGCATCTAATATGAATACAAGTCTGGAAAATACGGTCCATAATAGTCCGAGACTAAATGCAGTAAATAAAGAGATAAGAAAGGAGAGGCAAGGTCTGCGAAACACGACAGTTACCTCTAAATATCCGAAAAATTAACTGTGCGAGAGAATTAGCACCCGCTATGTCCGGAAACACCTGTATCTGCACACGAAGTGCAAGGTGTAGTATGAGTACAACCAACTCAGCAAGTAACAATAATAACTATGGAACTGAAGATAATGACGAGCTGCACAGTTGTTGTTCACTTTCAGTAATTCCAGCAAAGAATAGACATGCTTTCAAATCCGACATTTTAAGTCAAATCAATTTTATACAGTTCAAGTTCTTGTAATCCGGATATAAAATCTTTCAGAGATTTCAAAACAATAACAGAGAGCAACTAAATGCATCAACAAATGAAAAGCAAGTACAGCCTCTTACGACAATAATCACTCACTAGGCTCCCAGCCCTCAGCATTCATTGGGCTCCCAACCCTCAGTACTTACACTCAATGGGTACCCACGCTCACTGGGGGTGTACAGACTCCGGAGGGGCTCCTACAACCCAAGCGCTATAATCTGCACGGACAACTCACGTGCCATAATATAAATATCCGGATCTGCACGGCCAACTCACGTGCTATAGTATGATATAAGGATTCGCACGGCCAACTCACGTGTTGCACGGCCAACTCACGTGCTACAGTATAATATAAGGATCCGCACGGATACGTGTTGCACGGCCAACTCACGTGCTATAATAACATATCTCATCATCAGGCCCTCGGCCTTGCTCAGTCATAAATCTCTCCAGTCTCTCAGGCTCTCAGAAATCATTAAAATCAACCCAAACAACAATGATATGATGCATCAATAATGAACAATAGAGACTGGGATAGAATAATCAAGTAAACTGTGACTGAGTACAAAAAAAAATTAAGCAGATAGTTCAACATGTACACGACCTTTGTGGGTCCCAACAGTAATAACATATAGCCTAAACATGGTTTCTAGTCAAATTGCCATAACACATAGAGAGCACATAACTAACCATAAGTTATTCAACTTTACAATCTCACGGGACGGATCAAGTCACAATCCCCTCGGTGCACGCCCACACGCCCGTCACCTAGCATGTGCGTCACCTCCAAAGTAATCATATGATACTAATTTCTGTGGTTTCATACCCTCAGGACCAGATTTAAAACTGTTACTTACCTTAGAGTGTGAAATTCTTAACTCTACTATGCCCTTGCCTCGCAAATCGGCCTCTGAATGCCTCGAATCTAGTCACAATTAATTCATTTCGGTCAATCAAGTTCATTGGAATTAATTCCATAAGAAAATGCTAATTTCACATAAAATCCGAAATTTAGCTCAAAAATCGCTCGTGGGACCCACGTCTCGGAACCCGACAAATGTTATAAAAATCCGACAACCCAATCAATTACAAGTTCAACCATACTAATTTCACTCAAATCCGACTCTGAAATGGTGTTCAACTCCCAAAAAATATCAAAATACTGATTACATGATGAAAACAATGATATATTCATGTATGTTAACCAAATCTGAGTTAGAATCACTTACCCCGATGAATTTCTTGAAAAACCCATGAAACATCGTCTCAAACCGAGCTCCTAAGGTCCAAAAATGAAATAATAACCTAACACTCAGTTATATAGCCCATTTTCTGAACTCACCATGTGCGGTCCGCGAAATTCCAAGCACGGCCGCGCCTCCCAGGTCTTGCGGTCGCGAAATATTGGTGCGGCCACACTTTTTAGTGGTTGCACTACCAGGCTTTAGTATTTTGGTCATACCTTTCTCTACAGATATCTAAATTTATGACTTCTTTACCTTTATGGAAACTAGACACGAAGGGCTACAACTTTTGTTTTTGAATCATCTCAAAATTCCTTGTAGATAAAAAGATATAGGCTTCCGAAGTCGGACCGGCGAATCTGCAGAACTCCCTGGAGCGCGGACGCAGACAGAATTGTGCGGTCCGCGAAATTCCAAGCGCGACCGCAAAATTCTACTGCTGTCCGCACTCTTATGTGCGGTCTGCACCCAAAAATGTGCGGTCCGCACCCCCAAAAGTGCCAGAACAATATTAGAGTGCCGAAATGCCCGGACTCGCTCAAACCTAACCCCGAAAGTCATCCGAAACCTCCCAGACACAAACCATATATGAATTTCAGTTATACAACACGCTATGGACCAGCTCGCGCACTCAAAACACTGAAAAAAGGTCGTATTGACCCGATATTGACCATGTCCAAACTCCTAAATTTCTTAACTTTATAAATCTTTCAACCAATGATCCAAAATACATCTAAACCCCTCGGGACCTCAACCAAATATACCAACACATTCCATAACATAACACGGACCTACTCGAGGCCTCAAATCACATCAAATAACGCTAAAACCATGAATCACACCTCAATTCAAACCTTATAAACTTTGAACTTTCAAATTCTATCTCTTATGCCCAAATACATCGAATTAATCCAGAATGACTTCAAATTTTGCACACAAGTCATAAATGACATAACAAAGCTATTCAAATTTTCAGAATCAGATTCTGACCTCGATATAAAAAAGTTAACCCTCCGGTCAAACATGCCCAAAATTCAACTTTCAGCATTTCAAGCCTAATTCCACTACGGACCTCCAAATAATTTTCCGTACACGTTCCTAGGTCCAAAATCACCATACGAAGTTATTGAATTCATCAGAATTAAATTTTGAGGTCGTTAACAAATAAATCAATATCCGATCAACTATTTTAACTTAAGCTTCCAACATGAAAATTTATTGTTCCAAGCTAACTTTGAAATACCTTAAACCAAAACCAAAAATTCACACAAGTCATAATACCTCGTAGAAAGTTATTCAAGACTTCAAATAGTTGGAAGGAGGTAAATGCTCAAAACGACCGGTCGGGACGTTATATTTGGGGTATTTTTCTGAGGGTTTAAGAGAGAGGTAAGAGCATTTTAGAGATATAAGGAGGGAACCTAACATTATAATCATCCAATGTTGCACCAATCTTCAAGAATCAAAGAAGCTAATTACAAGATCTTCATCTAAGAGGTAAGGTTCCATACCCTAGTTTCCAATTTCGAATTTGGGCAAAAGATGGTTGAATTAGAGTATGATTCTTGGGTATAAGAGCATTATTTATATATGCTTGTACTAATAAGGTTTGTGGGAAGATTGTTGAGCTCAAATAAGTAAAGATTGGGTTGTGGAGTGAAGAAAATCTTGTAGAAGAACCTTGTAGTTAGATTTGCACACCTAGTGTTTGATAAAATGCTCAAATGAGCTGAGATCATGAATATCTTCCTAATAATTGTTCAATTTTTGTTATTTCTCAAAATAAATTGGGATTGCAAGAATTTCCGAAATGTTGTAGTAATTTAAGGAAAGCTCAAAGCAAGGTATGTTGGCTAAAGTTTCTCTCTTAGAATAGATATCCGTAATGTTTCCGTAAGATCAAGTATGATTGGCTTAAGATTCCTAACTTTTATATTCAGGGTTATTCCCTATAAACTTGTTTATTTCGAATGAGCCTTATGTCGAAAGATAGATGTTCAAAGTATGATTTGCATATTAAAATGTTGTGGCTTTGAGTCGTATTTTAAATGAGAACTAGTATACCAATTGGGTAAAAAAAAACTCGATATGCTTAAGACTCATAATTGCTCATATGTGTAACTAAAGACTTGATTGGAAGTGTCTTGTTGTTGATAATCTTTAAAGATGCTTGAAAATGAAATAAGCACATTGAAGAAAAAGAGTGTGGCTAACGTGCCAAGAATTTAAGTTATGCTATGGCTAGTAGTGCATATGATTTTAGAGGATGTGATAAAGAATATGAAATGAGCCTCGACTCCACTATTTTAAAAGTGATTTGGAAAAATAAAATTTTTCTAAGAGCTTTTATACTCAATTCATGCCCATTAGTGGCTGCTTTAACTAATGCTTTACTTTATAAATATATCCACTGTGATTCGAGTTCTATATACTCATGTGTTGAAATTGTACATTGTCATTTCTGGGAAAGAGTATTGCAAGAATAAATGGTATATTGATTGTTTATGATTTTTCATGTGTGTTTATATTGTTGGTTGGCATGCCTCATTCTTTGGGAAGAAACCATTCGTGTTTGAAGTTCCCATTTCATATGGATTTAAAGTACATGATTTTTGAAATATTCTATATATTGATATTTGTTGGTGATCTTTGAAATTGAAAGAGGTGAAAGTGTGAAATATGAAATACGGCCATCGTGCCAGGAATAAAGAATCTTGTGAATGGCGTAATGAGCCAAGAAAATATTGTCTGTAAATGACTGAAAATACTAATGAGAATTTATACAATGTGAAATATGTTGAGGTGAGTACAATTGTATTTATGATATTTCTGTTTGCAAATCAAATCAAAAATGTTTTTGGGAGCATCATTAGCAAAACCGAGGAAGGGTGGGTCATAAGGCCCACACCTGAAACTACACGTGCCAGTGTAGGGATGGATTGTGATTATTCTCCTTAATTGGAATGAAACTGGAACCTTTCTGGATTGGAAAAGTCAACCCACACGGCATATGTGGGAAGGCGGCCTAGCTGATCGGGTGGAGATCAGACGCCATGTTACGCACATGGTGGTACTACTCTTGGTAACAACTTTATTTCACATCACCTGTCAAACCACATTGTCCGTGGGGAGATGGCCTAGCCGATCGGGTGTGATCGGATTCCGTGCTAACGAAGACGGTGGTATATCGGTGCTAATGATCTCCCAACCAAAATTGTATATGAAGTTCTTATTTTGAAAATTATTATGTTTTAACTGAACATTTGGATATTGTTGATTATGACTTGCTGTTTCTATATGTTTCCTTCTCTTATATGTGCATTCTATTTTGAAAGAGGACTTTTAGCTATACATACTTGTGCTATTCCACAGTACTAATGTCCCTTTTGCCGGGGGCGCTGCATCTTTAATGGATGCAGGTGGTTTTACAGTAGGCGGCATTGATCAGTTATAGCAGTACACTCTTTTCAGCTGATTTGGTGAGCCCCACTTTATTTCGGGGTCATGTATCTTTTATTTCTCATGTACTGTATTTTGAGGTATAGCCGGGGTCTTGTTGCCGGCATTTCCATATTACTCTTTTATTGTATTTAGAGGCTCCGTAGACAGGTTGTGGGTTATGGTTTATGTTGGGAATTGAACTAGAAATGTTGGTACTTGGAAATCATATTTTTCATTATATTTTCAGTATTGATTAATGGAGTACATCTCCTCTTTATTCATGAATGAGTTTGGGTAGAAGGAAATCTAACAGGCTTGCTCGGTCGGGTTCTCTCGGTTAAGCGCCAGTCGCGCTCCCCGAGTTTGGGGCGTGACAGTAAGACTAGGAGTGTTGAAGATGGTAAGAAGATCATTTTATGAGGTATTTGAATAATATAATAGTCATATGTAAGTTTTTGAGTCATGCAAGTTGTAAAACAAAAGTCGGAAAAAAGTTATCGCATGTTACGTTTACAAGTTTACTGAAATTTAGATCTAATATAACTGAGTTTTTCTTCCAATATACTCGATGTTACGGGGTCACCCAACCACCTAATTGAAGTTTTAAGAGTCTATTTTCCAACGTATTAAGATATTTTTCGATATGACATCGGAGTAGAGAGATATTCATAATTTTGTGAGACTGCGTAGACAGCCCCTTTGGGACACACATAGGTGGTGGAGAGTTCCACCTTTCTATTAAAGTGATGAAGACCTTACCCCCACCTCATTTTCGCCCAAAATTGAATCCTAAGCTCCTAAAAATCTCCCAATACCTTCTCCTACCATTCAAGTAAATTTCTACAACAAATCAAAGTGGTTTTCCCCTTGAGATCATACAAGTGTAAGAGAAAACTTGTTCTTCCCTTGTTGTGGTGAGATTGAAGGTATTTCAAGTTGAAGCAAGGTATAAGGGGGTTGATTTTTTACATCCAAGGTAAAACTCACCCTCACCTACATGTATAAGAATTTAATGAACACTTTGAAGTGTTGTTTGATTAAGAACTCAAGAGATAAAGGTGGAAATCGTATATATAGTGTTGTGTTGTAGTGGACTATTTTGAAGCTATGTTTGTGATGTGTTGTATCTAGAAATAAGTGGAATAGCTTGGATATGATATGGTTAATGTTGTTATTATTTTTTTGTCGTTGTTAAGTTCTTGAGGAAAGTAGAGAGAAGTAGGAGAGGTGCTGCCCGATTTTGTTTAAGCAAGCTTGTCACTCACTGGCTATCGATATATTCTTAGTATTGGTAAAAGCTATATTTTCATCTTGTAGACTAACATATTGGTGAGTTGCTTGTGGTGTCGTGAAGAACAACTGGGGTTGAGGTTTATAAGTTCTTCCTTCCTTCTTTCGGCATGATTCTGTATGTTACATCACCCTTATAAGTGATTCAAGGGGACAACTTCTTGCATATGCTCTTTATCGAGGATTAAGGCCGTCTATAAGTTCACGACATTAATATAGATAAGTTGCAAGCTGTCTGTAGTTGTCCTTCATGGATATTCCCTAGAAACGAGTAGAGCTCCGGGAAGCTTGTATTGTATATAATACAAGAAGTGTAATCCCCAATTGATCGTTACCTATAAACGACTTAACGAGCTAGAGGTTTTGCACAGTCGATAGAATGACTTAATTGCTAGAACAAATCATGATAGTTTAATAAAAATATCCATAATCTCGTTAATGTTAGGGAGAGCAGCTAAGTAAGGTAATAAGCTGCCTAAACGCGAGTCCCCTCGTAGATTAAAGACTATGGAAAAATGATTTAACCAACGAATGGTAACATAAAAGTAGAATAAGATAAAGTTATATAAGTTCTAGAATCAGATTGTAATAGGGCCACATGATGACTGTACACATCCTAGGATAGACATGAACTTACAAAAGCTATAGGTTGTAGGAAATGAGTAATGAACGTAAGAAGCGGTTTAAAGAAAACGAGTTAACAAATGCAAATTATGAGTTTTAGCGAGTACTCGACAAATTTATTTTTTTATAAGTACGAGTACCTAGCTTGCAGATTGTTGATTGCTGAATGTTGTTTGATGTTGCATATACATAAGTATGGGCCCTATGTATGGTCGCTAGTGAACGCATAGGTGCGCAGTAAAGGTGGTTATGGACGGTCAGGAACATGCATAACCAAACCCGAGTATGTGAGCCTAACAGACGATCTGCTTAGGTAAGCGTACATGCCGCCAGATACTTATGGTTGTTATGCGCCTTACGGACTGTCTGCCTTGCTACGCATAACAGCCACTTTATGTTCAATTTTTATGAATAGACAAAAGTGTAGTAAAAGATGAGAAATCTAGTCATTAGAGATAGTTCAGAGTACTATGATAGTATAAGATGTGTAGTTAGACAGCAAGACCAAGCAGTCCAAGAGATTGTGATCTAGTAAGACGATTAAGAGTATATGATAAGTACACTCTTGTTCTTATCTTTCAGCAGAGATTCTACTATATTCATACATGTTATTTTGTTTTCAAGTTTATACATATTGTTTTATGCCTTACATACTTGGTACATTTTGTTGTACTGACGTCCCATTGCTGAGGCACTATATTTCATGCTTGCAGGTGCAAGCAATCAGTTTGATGAGCCCTCACAGTAGACGGGGTTGCTATTCAGCGGAAAATCGGTAAGACTCTATTTAATTTGGAGTGCAGCCAAGTCTAGAGGTCAGGTTAATCGAGTTTTGCTACAGACTTATGGGTAGGCTAGAGCCCTATCCCCACCATGTTTGATGTCAGACACTCTTAGAGGCTTTGTAGACATAGGTTCAGTAAGTACAGCATATAAGTGGCCTTTCCGGTCCTAGTTTGTGTTTTCCTTTTGGGTTGTATGGTATTGATTGTATCATACTTATTCCATGTTCTAATTATGTTTTCACTTGCTTATAGGTTGTTAGTAAGAGTCAGTGTCGACTCCTTATCACCACTTCTTCGAGACTAGACTTGATACTTACTAAGTATCGTGGTTCTGTACTCATACTATATTTCTGCACATTATTATGTAGATTCTTAGATAGGTACTAGTGGTTCCCATCCAACTATTTAAGAGCTTGCATTGGAGACTTTGTGGTGAGCTACCCTATTTGTTCGGTCTGCAACATATGGAGTCTGCCTTCCCATGTTTATGCATATTTGTCTATTTATTTTCTTCCACTGATTCTTTTATTTAGTAGAGATAGTTTACTCTTGTTAGATGCTCATAAAGATGTAACATCAGATTTTGGGAGTTTGTGAGACAGTTGTGGTCGTGTTTAGACCCAGTCTCTGACTTATGCATTCATGATGTTGTTTTGAAAATTATTTTGCTTTCATATTTATACCATAACTCTATTAATTACTTAATAATTGGATTCTATTGTGGTTGTTGTGTGTTGGCTTTTCTAGCAAGCAGGTTAGGCACCATCACGACCATTGGTGGAATTTTGGACTGTGACAAGAAGTAAAAGAATAATTTATTACCTAACTTCTCCCAAGTACACTCCACAAGTAGCTCAAAAATATAGCTTCCCTATCACTAACAATAGTTCGAGGTATACCATGTAATTTAGAAATTTGTTTGACACATAGATCAGCAACATGCGAAGCATCATCAGTCTTTAACCAAGGAACAAAACGAGTCACTTTAGAGAACCTCTCTGCCATAATAAATATGCTATCTTTGTCATACCTTATTCTATGCAAATCTTACACAAAGTCCATAGAAATATTAATCCAAAGTAAAGTAGGAACATGTAAGGGCATATAAAGCCCATGTGGTAACACTTTAGATTTAGCTTGGTTCTGTTCCAAACATCGCACACACACTTTTTTAATATCTTTTCTTATACCAGACCAAAAGAAATTTTCAGCAAGTATGTCTAGTATATTTTGGAGTCCAAAGTGACTTATAAGTCCTTCATAATGCGCTTCCCTTACAAATATTTCATGCAACGAGAAATTCGAGATATACAACTTATTTTCCTTAAAATAAACCCATTATGAAGATAAACTTCTCATAAGGATTCAACTTACAATCTACAAAAAGCTTTCCAAAATCAACATCATTAGCAGACATAGGGTAAGGGACTACCCCAGACTTAGTAGGGGTGCACCTCCGCATACTACATAGGCGCTACGGATTCCACCAGGTCCACAGGGTTCACAGACTATGCCGCTCCACCTGCACCACTGGCTAGGGAGTCCGTAGAAGCATACTCGTAGATGCAAAACATTTTCTGCAGATGCAGAAGGTTGGAAGCTGAAGGGGGATCGCAGAAGCGATATTTTGGCCGCACTTGCGGGATCGCATGTGCGGTTAAGTGACTCCAGATGCAGAATCACTAGCAGGTTCTTATATTCAAAGGGTTTGGATGTTTTCTCATTTTGATAGTTTTGGAACTCGGCTAAGGGCGATTTTTGGAGTGCTTTTCACCATAATTGAGGAGGTAAGTGAAGTTTAATCACTTTTGTTGATAAATACTGATTACCCATTCATTATTACACCTAGTTTATGTGAATTTGAAGTAAAATTTGAGAATTATAGACCATGTTGTTGGAGAGTGAGAATTGGTAATTTAGGGGTCGATTTGTGGATGGAATTAGATGAAATAGTATGGTAGGACTCGTATCAGAATGGGTGTTTGAAATTTGTGAGTTTGGTCAGGTTCCGAGGTGCGAGCTCGGGGTTGACTCTTTGATTTTCATTGAAGATCGAATCTTTATTATCCGAAATTGCTTTCTATGACCTTTAATTATATTATTAAGTTATTTTAGCTAGATTCGAGCCATCGAAGTTGGATTTGCGCGGGAAGAGCTTATTAGTGGATTGATTTAGCTTGTTTGAGGTAAGTGTCTTGCCTAAATTTGTGTGGAAAAATTGCCCCTTACGATTTGGGTTGATTGTATTATTTGAACTATATGGAAGACGTGGACATGAGGTGACGAGTGTGTACACGGACTTATATATGAAAATTGACCGGTTTAGATTCTTAGGTTAATCATAAGCATTTAATTGAAGTTGTTATTATTTGTGCTATCTTTTATTGTCAAGTTTATTCTCACATGCTTTAATTAAAGTTGTTATTACATGTTCTAGTTTCCATTGTCAAGGTTTTCCTTATATGCATTTATTAGTAGTTGTTGTTATATGCTATTCTTTCCATTGTTGAGTTATTCTTATGCATTTAGTCGTAGTTGCCATTTCACGCTTTCTCTTTCATTGTTAAGATTATGTTATGAAATAGAATTAGAAGATGCCGTTTCAGGAAAATACTTTCATGGTTGAGTATTGAAGTTGTAGTTGTTGAAAGCTATTAATATGGTTGTGGTTGAATTGTTGGTTATGGGAATACCTTTCCTTGTTGAGTTATTTCTTGTTCATTTGTTGTTATTGAGATTATTGTACACATTGTGGTTGATTCGTCGGTTAGGTATTGTGGTAACATTGGTATTTTTGATTTGGATAATGTTGTGGCATATGGGCACGTGTGGTGCAAGTTGATTATTGTGGTGTGATATTGATACTCGTGCGGTGTATATGGGTGGGTATAGAAATGCATGCGGTGAGATAAGGTGGGATTTGTATGCGTGTTTCTAGTAAGGGAATTGCTTGAAGCCACGCAGTGCAATAAAGAGGTTAAAACGTGTGTAGCTATTTCAAAAAAAACGCGGTGATATAAGGAAGATTTTATTTATGACTTGTGAAATGTGAAAAATGAGGGGTGGTACCTCAGTTGTGATTCTTGTTGTACATTCTATGTGAAAAGACTTATTGATTTGAACAGTTATTGTCTTTCCTTCATTCGCTTTTTACTTGTATTTTTAAGGTACTTGATCACTTGTTGTTCCTACCACATGTTCATTCTTTGTTTTTCTTTATTGCTTTAGTTTCCGTTGTTAGCCTTATATCATCGTACTGTTATGTTGTCATCTATTTCCTTGCTTTTCATTTTTGGATTATATCATATTCTGTTCAGGTTTTTTTTATCTAGTAGGTGCCTTGACCTGACCTCGTCACTACTCTACCGAGGTTAGGCTTGATACTTACTGGTACCGTTGTGGGGTACCCATGCTGTGCTTCTACACATTATTGTGCAGATCCAGGTACTTTTGCTCGTGCTAGACGCCTGTGAGTTAACCCAGTTACTTCGGAGACTTTAAGGTATACTTGCTTGACGCTCGCAGGCCTCAGAGTCACCTTATTCTATTGCCTTACTATTGTTTACCCCACTCTGCGATCCGCAGCGTACTTCTGTCCAACATTTTCTTCAACTCCCCAATGCACTGTTTAATCCAAAAAGTACGAACTACTATAACCACTACGCCTACTTTGGAATCACGGAAATCAGGTTTTTAGGAAATATTTTACGGGGCCTTACAGTTAATTTTTTTAAAATCTCAATATATGTTAGGCTTACCTAGTCTTAGAGACTAGGTGCCATCACGACATCCTAAGGTGGGAATTTAGGGTTGTGACATATTTATTTCTTACCAGCTTTGTAAATCTAAGTCTTAGTAGCTCATGACTTGTACTACCTGTCCTTGGGTTGTTGTATAAAACTTCAGACAATTCATTATTGAATTCTTATTACTTTCATTAGATATGTGTTTACTGTTACTTGGCTTACCTAGCGGGTTGGGTTAGGTGCCATCACGACTAGACGGATTTTAGGTCATGACAAATTGGTATCAGAGCACTAGGTTCATAGGTTATATGAGTCATGAGCAAGTGTCTAGTAGAGTCTAGTGGATCAGTATGATACCGTCCAAACCTCTCTTTGAGAGGCTACAGGGCATCTAGGATAAACTTCTCATCTTTCTTTCCTTATCGTGCGGCATTGATTCAGCTCGAAGCATATATCTTGAATTCTTTTCACTCACTTGTATGTTATGTTGAGCGCTCGATATCAGTTGTGCATCGATGACTTGTGATTCCATGGATGAGGTGCGAGATGTGTTTTCTCTGTTTTGGTGATGGGCCAGTCTAGAGGACTTGAGGCCAAGTTTAGACCGCATCTTGGGCGCGGTGGTTTCGGTTGTGTGAGTATGTGCATTTGGACTTATGCATCCGGTAGTGTCCCTAGGAGTGGGACTGTTGGCTCAGTAAGTGGTTAGATAGCTATATGATGAATAATATGTGACTGAGGGTTATGCTTAAATGGTTTGGACGTGACGAGGAGAGTTTGCTTTGGATGTGAAAGGACTATGGCTGCTCGATTTCAGTGTTAATGTGTTGTACAATCTTGAGTTTTAAGTGTTTGAAGGATCATTCATATTGTTCATTTATGGAATGAAGTAGATTCATATGTCTTATTGACGAGTTTAGACTAGGGAGGATTTAGCGATTTCATAGTGGTTGCAACTCTGATGGGGTCGTAGAGAGATGCCAGTTTGAGGCCAAATATGTGGGCTATCTCCTGTGAGATGTTCTGAGGTTCTATGATTATTATGATGTTTTGTGGAGAGTTTCTTCCTACTAGCGGGCTATACGTGTCGCAATTTGAGTTTGGATTGCTTGAGGAAGTTATCTTGACTGTCACAAGGATGAACGTGAGTTTAGCAGATGATTTGAAGTATTTTGTGCTTAGTTCTACGTGAGTGTATAAAGAATTTTATTGAATTACAGTGCGGTATTATGGTTGTTATGGAGTAAGGGTAATGTGGGTTATCAGATATTATATTTTATGGCTATGAGCCAAGTAGGGGAGTCTATTATTGACGATCAGCTGGCATGGTTATTTGTTATATTAGTTTCGGCCTGAGGCATATTTGAGGATCAGTTGTTACTTGAAGAGGTTGGTTTTTAGGATGACTTGAGTAAGAAAATTTCTGGATGCATGATGTACTACACTTTATTAATATATGGAGATCTTGGAATGGTTTAGGTTTGGTGTTCGTGAGGGATGTAATGTGCTAAGAAAAAGGGACTCGCTTAGTTGCGTTAAGGTGGGGTTAACTATTTGGGTATTGGTGTGCTAATAGAGTACAAGTTGTTTGACCTGTATTGGCAGTGCATTTAAGATTAGAGCAGAGTGGATGACTCTAGAGATGGTTCTAATGAGTTAGAGATTCATAGATGGTGTTTGAGGAATTTTTGAAGTTGCAAAAGGCTATGATTTGAGATTTGCAATGGATGGTGTCAGGACTCGCAGTATTTCTGTACCATTAGTGGTTCTATATTTCAGTATCAGAGAGTTTAAGGAAATAGCTTCAGATTCAAAGAAGGTCTCTTCGGAGTGGGTATCTCGGTTGCGGTACTTTTGGGTGCTTAAGAGGGAATACAATGGCTTATGGGCTTTAGGGCGATATGATTTCATGCTAGGATCTCTTGTGGTGAGCGTTGGGTTACAGATTGTAGTGTGCTGGCAAGGAGAAGAGTTAACTAGAAGGCAAGTCGAGATAAACTCGAAGAAATAGGTCAGCTTGGTAGTGGTTTAGATTGGCATGGTAATATAAATGATCGGTTCTTTTGGTTCTCTTGGTGTGGTGAGGCTTAACCGGTATTTTGCGTCTATACTCTTGGGTTGATCGACCTGCGTGATTTTGTTGAGTTAGATGGATTCAATTCTGATGGCTTGGTTATGTGTAAATGGGTTTCGAAGAGTTCTGGATAATTTCGACCACGACTTGGGGCATATGTTTTCTACATACATGGGGAGTTTGTTGTGTGTTGTGATTTTCTCCAAGATGGGGCAAGTGGAAGGTTCCCTGTGGATAGGAGTGTTTCATTCTTGTGATTCAAAGTTGATAATGGGATTCTCGTATTTTCATATGCTGGCATGATAGATACGGTGCGACGTATGGGATTGAGGTTTGCATGTACGAGGTTGCGGCTCTGTTCGGAGGGAAGGTTATGAGTTCTACATAGCATGGACGGTTTAAGATGTTTAGAATAGTGTTGGCACTATCTGGTATCACCTAAGAAGGGTGCATATTATAGAATGGCACACTATATTTTGGCTTGCGGATGCTTGACTAGTATAATGATAATCGACTGGTTGATCGACTACTGATGTTCAGATTTTGCTATGTGGAATGGAAGAATAAGGTAAATATTTCTTGTGAGATGATAATGTATGAGGGATGTGTCAGGCATTTGAGTGGTGAAGTTGGGATCGTACATAGAGATTCATGTATTCTAGAGATTTGGAGACTAGGAGGGTTCTCAGAGGCAGATTGTTCCTTGGTTGCGAACTGTGAAGGTATGGCCAAAGTTAGACAACTAATAATATGTGTTATGGTTAGGTTATTGTGTACTTTTAGAGGTTATTTATCTATTTTTGGATAGCCGGAGTTGATTTGGGGGCTCATTGGTAGGCCTAATGAGGATGTGTATTCTATATTAGGTCGGATTTGTTTACTCAACACAGCTATTATTGAAGGATGTTTCATTCGGTTAGGGTGTATGTTATGCTCCATGTGTCACTATTCTATGCTATAACGTGTTGCAAGACTATTGGCCATTCGCACATGATGAGGCTTTGCGGCGAAATTCGAGCGAGGTGGTTCTTGTATTCTTGAATGGTTGATTGTGTCTTGGTAATGGTCTTCCTATTTGTGGTATATTGTGCTAATTGTTTCTCCATGGTTAAGGTTATGCAATTCGCGTATTGGTTGTTGATATACTTCATGTGTTTTGTTTCTCCTTATGTGGTGGGTTCATAGCATTGCGCTTTGTGGTGATATCGGTTGAGTTTGCGGAACAGTTCTCTCATTTGATTCTCTTTCCATTATTGGGAGCATTCGAGTTGTTGCTTGTTTGGTGCACGAATTGCATGTTATGTGGTTCTAGGTAATATGGGGGTGGCATGTTGGGCGAGCAGCTCGTACTGGATGAGATGAGGTTTTGGACCTGAAATTAGTACTATCAGATTTGGATAAGGGTATGTTTTGAAGAATAATATTAGAAGTCACCTTATAATTTGGTAATGGCTCTTACTGGGCGAGGAAGCTCCACAGCTTGACGATATGATGATTGGTTATGAGTATCTCTGTGTTTCCTTCATCATTAGCAGTATAGAAAGGTTCAGAACGAGGTTTTATTTGATATGAGGTTTGTTATTGGTACCGAGTTTGTCATGGGCAACTATTATGGTCGGAAGTTATTGCTATGGGTTCCTGAATTATGCGGTATATCATGTGATTGTATTTTGGGTTATGGTTATAGCTTGATACATCATGTTTAGACTTATACAGTTTGTGAGACAACAGGACTTGAAATGGATTTCGGATATTGGGGATTTGATTCTAAGGTTCGTGGACTAAGCTTGAGGTAAGGATATTCGGTTATATTGTGTCGTCGGGCTTATATGGTTTGGGGTGACATGGGATCACCCATAGGTATGTGCATGATGAGTTTATACGGTGATTTGATGGCTTTGGAACAACACTTGACACGTTTGAGGACGAACGTATGTTTAAGTGGGGGATAATGCAACGACTCGACCAGTTGTTTTGAGCTTTTGCATTTAGTTATGTGGTTTGAGGTCATGAGTAGCTTCATATGGTGTATTGCGACTTGCGTATATTGCCGGTTTTGGTTTTTGAGTTGTTCGAAATTGATTTGGAAGAATGATTCTTAAATAGGAAGTTTTAAGTTGAAAGCGTTAACCAAGTTTGACTTTTCTCTATTTGACCTCAGATCGGAGTTTTGACGGTCCCGTAAGATCCGGATTATGATTTTGGACTTGGGCATATGACCGGATTTGCATTTGGAGGCTTCTAGAAGGCTTTGGCCATAATAGGCAAAATTCAGCAATTTGAAAATTTGGAATGTTCATAAGTTTTATTGGGAGTTGACTTTGATGATATCGGGTTAAATTGTTGTTTCGGGAGTTGTAATAGGTTTGTTATGTCATTTGAAACTTGTATGCAAAATTTGAGGTCATTCCGAGTTGATTTGATATAGTTCAGCACAGGTTTTGGTAGTTGAAAGTTCAAAAGTTTATTAAGTTTGATTTCAGGTGCGATTCATGGTTTTGAAGTTGTTATGTGTAATATGAGGCCTCGAGTAGGTCCGTGTTATATTTTGGGACTTGTTAATATATTAAGACGGGGTCCCGAGGGGCTCGGGTGAGTTTCGGGGTGGTTTTGGATCATTTCGAAATTTTATGCATTGCTGATTTTCTGCTTTTATCTTATGCCTCTGTTGGTCTTTGCGATCGCGAAGGTCCAGCCACAATTGCAAAGTGTGTGTTGGTCCAGTAGTGGTTTGTTCTTCACTGATGCGATAGATGGAACGTGTTTGCGGAGGATGGAAATGGTTACAGTTCGTGTGCGCGTTCCTATCTACGCGTTCGCGTAGTGTTGAGCTATGCTGGGCGGTCATGAAAAGTTCTTCTTTGCGTTCGTGTAGGTTTGACCGCGATTGTGGAGGTCTGGCTGATGTGTTCATCACGTTCGCGAGGGGAATACCGCGAACTCAGAGTATAATTTGTGGCAGAGGGATTTTTGTGCATCTTGATCGCGAGGGTACAACCGCGATCGCATAGGGTACCACTAAGCAGAGCATATAAGTACTCTATTTTCAGACTTTGAGTTATTTTATCACATTTTGAGTTATGAAGCTCGTATTTGGGCGCTTTTGGAGAGGATTTTCACCACATAGATTGGGGTAAGTAATTTCTACTCGAATTTGATTATATTACATGATTTCATCTTCGATTTTGGCATTTGATTGGTGAACTTAAAAGAGAAATTGGGGATTCTTGTCTAAATCACCCTAAAGTAATTAATTGAGTTTGAACATCCATTCGAAGTCGAATTTGAGTAAAATTAGTATTGTTGGACTCATATTCGAATGAGTTGTCAGAATTTGTGAGTTTTATCGGGTTTTGAGGTGCGGGTTCGGGTTGACTCTTTGGTTGACTTTGAGTACTTAATTAAAGATTCGACCTTTTTCATTTGGGTTTGTTTCCTAAGACATTATTTGATATTTTTGAGTTTCTTTTGGCTAGTTTCGAGCCGTTCGGAGGTTGATTCGCGTGGGATGCCGTTTCTAGAGTGTTTGGCTTGCTCGGTATTTGATTTGGCTTTCTTGAAGTAAACATCTTGCCTAAACTTGATTGAGGCACTAGTTGCGTGAGTTATTTGTCATAGCTACGTGCTATGGGGGCACATATGTGTAGGGTTTGAGCCCATGTACGAGCATCGGGATATTTATCCATGCCTGGGGTAGTGCTTAGGATATGACATGCCTTGAATTGATTGTTGAGCTTTAAGCTATGATGTTTCTAATAGCTGTAACCCTGTTTTGAGCTATTTGATCTATGTTTTGAGATTACATAGAGGCTAATCTCCTTATTGAACTTGATATTTGCTATTTTCATGATGAAAGTGCCGATTGAGCAATGATAGCATACTTTGCACATGCATACACCTTAGCATGTCACTTATACCAGTCTAGGAGCATGAAATCTGATATTCCTTGATCATATACATGTGTTCTTGTATATTTGCTTCTGTGTGATATGATTTGGACTGGATGCCTATGACCTTGTTGAACAAATTGTGTTTTTATGTCTGTGACCACGCCGAGAAAATTGTGTTATTATGCTTGTGACAACGCCGGGCGGATTGTATTGTTATGCCTATGACTATGCCGAGTGAATTGCGATATAGCATGAGACCATGGCGGGAAGATTATGATATTCCTATGACCATGCCGGGTTGATAGCACGTTGAATCGGCCATGCTGCGTGTGGATATGAATCCATCCCCCTATGATCACCCTTTCATGTGCCTTCTTGATGGTCTACGCGTGGATTGTGAGAAACCGATGGGTTTCTAGTTGATGTGAGCTCTAGGAGAGCTGGTTACTGGTTTGATTTGATTTTGGAGATTGTGATGTGGGCCTGAGAGCCGTGATGTGATTCTTATTTGGATCGAGATGCATACCGCAATGGATTGATATTTGATTATTGTATTTCTTCTTTATTTGCAATATTCATTAGATATTTATCTGATTTATTAGCATATCTTTCCTATATGTTGGATTTGTTGACTGAGCAAAGTACGTTAAGGATATTTTGTGCTCCAAGGTGATCTTATCTATAATTTCATGATTCGTTCATATTATTGTTATGTACTTGTTGGAAATTATGGACTGTACAGGTTAATGGCGAGTATCATTTATACTTTTGCTTCTATTACCTCGCCGAGGTTAGTTATGATACTTATTGAGTACATGGAGTCGGTTGTAATCATACTACACTTATGCACCTTGCGTGCAGATTCTGGAGCTGATGATGTTGCGTATGGCGAGAGTGGGCATTGAAGATGTACTTTCTTTCCAGATGTAGCTACCACTTGTCCTTGATAGTTTTAGATTTGTAATATGTTATGTACATTTCAAACAGATATTGTATTTATTTTATACCAGCTTTGTAAATCTATGTCTTAGTAACTCATGACATGTACTACCAATCATTGGGTTGTTATATAAACTTTCAGATAATTCATTATTTACTTGTTATTACTCTCATTAGATATGTGTTGACTGTTATTTGTCTTACCTAACAAGTTGGGTTAGGTGCCATCATGACTAGGCGAATTTTGGGTCGTGACAGATTGTTAGTAATAGCCTGTTTGGCCAAGTTTTTAAAATCAGTTTATTCTGAAAAGTGCTTTTCTTGAAATAATTTTTTAAAAAAGTATAATTGGTAAGAAACAGTTTGAGTTTGGCAAATCAATTTAAAAAGTAATTTTGAGCAGCAGTTAGTGTTTGGTCAATTTTTTAAAAAGTATACTTCAAAGTGTCGTACTTTTAAGAGGAAGCTACTTTTTTAACTTCTCAAAAACAGCTTTTGCTTCTGCTTAAAAATATTTATTTGCTTCTAAAAGCTTGGCTAAGTACTTTCAAAAGAAAATACTTTTGACCAAAAAAAAAAAATTATCAAATAGGCTATAATTGTTGATAAGATTAGAAGTTAAACTCATGTGAAAATAGCGACCTAAAATTAAAGGACATGGGACACTCCTGAAAAACGTAGTGCACTTGGCAGTTTGTACAGACCAGTAAAAAGAAAGGATTCTTACTATTTTATCCAGGAAGCAAAAATGTTTTTTTTTTACTTAGGTCTAATCGTAACGTCTTTTAGTCTTAGCAAGTGTATACCAAATGTATAATAATTGTATAGAAGTGTTATAATCAAAGTACACATGTATACCAAGTGTACAATAAGTGTTATAATCAGATATGCATTGATTAAATTTAGGATATTTATTGTTATAAGTTGTTTGTATAAGATAAGTCTATCTAGTTTGGCTATTAAAAGCAAAAATGCTTCCAATATTAGTCAATTCATAAGTTGCTATCAATATTAACTAATTACTCATAAAATGCTACCAATATTAGCCTAATTGGCTCTTTGTATGATTCTCTCTCTCTTTAATCTACCTCCCCCCCCCCCCTCTTCCCCTCACGTAGCCGGACCTAATTCTTACCAACCCTAAAAACAAATATCAAGAAGTATGCTCTATTGAAGACTTGTCAAGATTTGAAAAGAGATACTTTCTTATGTACTGCATAATACATGGCATATGATTTGAGCGTTGCACTACCCAGCTTATAAAATACAGAAGCTGCAAATTACATGTACCCGAAGCAAAGGAGGTTGAACTTCAGACTCTCGTACAGATTCTTCCGACGGCTTCTAGTTTTTGCTAAAATTAATTGTTAGAAATTATATTAACCTCAAAGGATAAGAGAATGATGAATTCTTATGTTACAACTACTTCAAATTATAATGAATTTTAATGAGCTAACACTCTAACCATTGAATCTCGCTTAAGCTTGAATTTCAAAATTTGAGTTTTTAAAATTAGAATTTATTTCGGGTGAGTGTTGTTGGAATTGATTGGGTACATAAGGAGTTTGAATCTTAATTTTTGAATTATTTGGTAGAGATTTGAGGTGGTTTAAATTACTTTGGAATCAAATTTGAAGTAAAGGTAAACATGGAAGAAGATGAGATGTGTATCCTCTTATGTGTTCCCCGTATTATTTTTGTATCCCATATGTATTAAACGTGTATTCCCTATCCCACGGATATCTATGTATATTTATGTGATATACATGTTATATACATGGATCGCACAGAAAAGTTTTTAAACTCAATTCAACTATAAATTTTGAATCCAAATCACCTCCAACACTTTTCAAATTTATATGTACTACTTTTCATCTATATGTTATTAATGAATTCTAGCCATACCCATTGAAAAAAGTCCCGTCTTCCTAAGTATTTTGAATATTGTATATTGTTGGTAATGACTTTTGACTTCAAATCACTCCAAATCACTTCTAATCTTCTTGAAATTTTGTGTATTGACTCATTTATATGTTTTTAACTAATTCCAACTATACCAATCGGAAAAAATTTGTTTGCCTAGGTTTTTTAAATATTATATAGCTTTGGTAACTTTATTGTTTTGGCTATTTTTGGTAGGATGACTTAATGGATAATTATTGATAATTAAGTAGTGTTTATTTTTTACTTATTTCTATAGTTCTCCCTTTTTTGGTAATTAAAGTTTTCATTAATCACGAAGAGAAGAAATTACAAATCAAACTTGACTATCCGCAACAAGCTACTCCATCAGATTTCTGTCACTACTCCGATAATCAGCTACTAACTATTTTTGAACATCAAAAATTAACAAAGAAAACTGGTCCATCTAGAAGCTCAGTTTCTACAGCAAATTTGTGATAGCACCACTAGCCCTAACATTATAAACACAAACTATTCTCTAGCAGTATTCTCATAATCTCTTGTTGCACCCTCAAAAATTACAGTATTCCTCTCCTTCCAAACTGCATGTGCAACTTCTACATATGGCCTTTTTAGACCTCTTGCCAACTGTTCTTTCCCCTTAGTGTGCAAAGTAATCCAATTAAGGAGTGGTTCCATGAGTCATAATCGTCTGGTGCAGTTGTAATCAAATCATTAATCTTTTTCATGGACTAAAAGTAAAGTTGCACTCCCGAAAGATATGATCTCTTGTTTCATCCTTATCATGACAAATAATACATCTAGTATCCATATTAACTCCCCTTTCTACTAGTTTGTTCCAACAAAAAATAATTTTCAAGCTCTACATATTGGGGAAATGCTAGAATGTAATTTAGTGCCTCTTAATAAAGGAGGTAGTACAACTCAAAAATTACTTGGTTGTTTTAGAGTACATGGGGAATAAATAAGAGGTATAATAAGAATGAAATAAAAGAATTATTTAAAAGATAAGCACATCAGAATTGCTGGTTTATTGGAAACATATATCAAAGAGAGACACGCCCAGTAGCACCTGAATGGGGCAGATTGGTTAATTATGACAATGCTGTGAAAGATAGTATATGGATCTTGTGGGATGAGAAGATCTAGGATATTCAAGAAATAAGTATTGATGCTCAACTCTTGCACTATCATATGAAAGGGAAACAAAATGATATGGACAGATACCTCACTGTAATCTTATATTACAATACTATTGAGCGGAGGAACGTCTATGTGGAATTAGATTCAAAGCATGGTCCCTGCAATTAATGCACCCTGATTACTTACTGAAAGTTTTAATGCTATGACATACCCTCAAGATAGGTTGTCTGGTGTGCCTGTGTCCCAAGCAGAGCTCAAAGATTTCAATGACTTCTACGACAATTTGTTCCTAAACGAATTGCATTGAAATAGAGATTATCACACATGATACAAATAACAGCAAGGAAAGGATAGACTATTGTTGGTTCCCAAGTACACGCAAGTATACGTGGTCATCAAGTAATAAAATGACTCGAAAGTCGGATGTCGAACCCACAGACACTTAGATTAACCATTAACCAAGCAAACTAAAATCAATTTTGTGTCCAAGATGATCTAAAGTTTAACTTTTCTATTACAACTACTATTACGAAATTTAAATACGTAACCAAGGGAGATATAGATTCCAGGGTTGTGGTCGATTTATCAATCGTAATTACACCTGTAAATCCAAATTATCTATGATTGCTAGTTGATCGGATCGTTTATATAAATAGCATATTCCCACAATACTATCCGTCTATCCATAATATATCAACCCTATAATCCTATGGTCTTGAATCCATCATGAATGAATATAATACGGTATTCAATTAAACAAGACTGTTAGGTATATTCCTATCCTAACCGCGAAATCTTTCCCCGAGCCACGGATTCAGAAACAAGCTCTCTCCAATTCTACTCTAATCTAAGCACGACTTTCCCAAGCATAGCATAGATAGTAAATAGAACTCAACTGCTGGCCAAACAATTAAGTAATTATGCACATAATTAGAGAAACAACCAAAGATGATAACTCGAATTAACGGTAATATAATTAATAAACTTCAATATTCATGACAACCTCAACCCTAGAACGTGAAGTTTAGCTCCACATAGACATGGTAGCAAAACAATAATTCATCAAGAAAAAGTAAAGATTACTAAGTTTGATGGAAGAAAGATGGAATCTGATGAATTCCGGCCTCCACGGCGGCTCCGTGCGCTCCCTCGGTCCAATCTCTCCAAAGTCGGTCTCTTCCAAAAATCATTTTTACGGACTATTTATATGTGTAGAAAAAAATCTTAGGTAAAATAACCCAATCCAAAATCAAAGGAGACAAAATAAGCTCGAAACTGGACCCGCACGTCGCCACGCCGCACACCTCGCGTCAGTCCGCGCCTCGCGAGCTTAAACGCGAGATGAGAGACTCGCGTCGCCCAGCTACTTCTTCAAAAAAATTCGCTGTCTGCCTCTTTATTACTTGTAGTGTTAGGCTACCTAACTTTTCTTTCCAAGCTTCTTAATATCAAAACAAACGGTGTTGCTTTTCCAGGTAAGTTCTACCTTGATTCTTTTCGTTAATGCTTCAATAATTACATCTTCTCCAATTGTTTTGTGCAGTTTGCTCCAAATTTTCATCTCCAAAGTACTTACACATAAAATAAACTCAATTAAGTATAATTATAATACACTTTAGCATTAAAGCACCTAAATGTAAGGTAAGCAATGCACTAAAATATATAATTATAGCCAAACATCACTACCCCACACTTAAACGTTGCTCGTCCTCGAGTCAACCAACAATTCACATTATCCTTGAGCACTTTGTTTTTACACAATTGAGGCACACTATACCAATAACCATGGTTTATAGCAACAATTAAAATTTAGCATGTGCAATCACATACACTTCCCTTTTCTTATGCCATACTTCACTAATATTCACAACAAAGAAAACATTCTCCTAACAATCCTAACCTCAAAAACCAAATCAATGTCACAATGCACTCATGGCTTGAACACCCAACATTATAGAGAGAAGTCCAATAACATTATTTATACCTTGTGAAACCATGTGCCATTACAACAAGAACAAGAGAGTAAGTTGAATCCATACATTCAAATCAAATGCTCAAATATATCAAAGAAAATCTCCCACTCTCACAAAAGAAGTCACATGCAAGCAATTGACACCATAGGCTTTCCCTTAATCTAAATCTCTACTAATATAGGCTCACTCATTCTAAAATCAATTAGGACTTTTTTATGGTTGTAATGTGGGATAAGAGACGGGAAGGATATATTTAGGAATAATGGCTAACCCTCCTAAGCACTTTAACACATCACATAATCAACTGTAAGCGCAAATTCTCCAATCGCAATTTTAATTTCACAACTAAAATCATCCCTAACAATGTTCCCTCTTTCTTTAAGCACTACTTTAATTCATTCCCACTAGCAAGAACAAAATATCAATTTGTTCATCTAAATTTTATTTTTATTTTTCTCTTTTACAATTTCCACTAGTGGTGTATTCTTTTACAAAATAAGTGCACATTTCTTTCTTTTACTGGTTCTACTCAAAAGTCAACCCACACTTAGTCCCTTCTTACTCCTTTTAGCGCTCATCTCACAATTAAAGTACTTTAAGAGGTAAAAGGATCAAAACAATATCAATTTAGAACAAAAGAGGTTTAGGCTTATAATGTGGGTGACAAATAAAAGTCTATAAGCTCAAAATGGTTAACTAGGGATATATTTTTTTTGTGATACACATTAAACTCAAAAAGAACAAAGATAACCTAAAATCATTTTTCAATCCGAGTATCACCTAAAATTTCGCTTCGACTCACATACCAGGCAAGTCCTAGACACAAGCACAAGAACATGGACTATACAAAACTCTCACCACACATGGCACATGACTCACTAAGGACGGTTTCATTCCGACTCTCAAACTAATGCAAGTATTCACGGAGCCACGGGATGTTAAGCATTAAGCACAAAGTGAACATAAATAAAGAAAATGAGACATAGGCGTCACAAAATATGCTATCCAAATAACCAAGGCATCATAAGCACTTTAAGCACATAGGGAAGATATTACGCATGCCAAATCCTAAATATGCTACTATCAAACAAGTCAAGGGCGCCTAGGAATCTCATCTTTCTTCCTCCATTTATTTCCTAATTTCTAATCTACTCTAACAATAAAAAGTAAAAGGAAAAACTACTACTCGATTCAAACTACATCCCATAGAAAAGAACCGAGGCACAAAAAAAATCACAGGGGATTATTACTACCTAAAGGAAACTAAAAGATATATTTTTGTATTTTTGTTTAGACTTTAATCCCTTAAGAAAACTGTCTAGGAGATCCATCGTCGGAAAAAGTCAATTTTTCTACATTTTTTTTTCCGTTTTTTTCTATTTTTCTTATTTAAAAAAAAAAAAATAGGAGCTACTAAAATACTACACAACTAAGAAAACAAAAATAAGAAGCTAAAGTTAAAATAAGAAGTTAATATTTTTCTAACATCCTACTACTAATTATTTAGAGAATTCTCCCACCCCACACTTAAAGGAGTGCAGTGTCCCAAATGAACAAATAAAGAAAAATAATAACGAGGGTGGGCAAGAAACTCCCTGAAAGGCCAAAGGCCGAAGCAATCACGGCTCACGAGGTACTCAGACTTCCCCCAGGCATGGTCCTTACTTAGTTCTCGCCATCTAGCTCGCTTTTGCACTTCCAATGGCTTTGCCTCCTATGCTTATAATCCTACAAAATCAAAACAAATACTACAAAAATAATATAATAAAAATAAAAATAAAAGAAAACAGTAAAGCTGGGTTGCCTCCCAACAAGCGCCTGATTTAACGTCGCAGCACGACTTGTAGCACTTTTTGTCTCCATCTCGATTTTATGAATTGATCCCCCAATAGGGCATCCAGTATGTGGCTATGCTCCTTCGGTGGGGCTACAAAGAAAATCAGGCCAAGCAATAAAATTTTCGCTCTATACCTCTTGACCTTTAGATGAGGAATATAATTTTTGCTTTTTGGCACAATAAATTCAAGAATTTGGGCACCCCGTTCCTCGTCCATTGGCTCCTCCAAAGGCTCAGATGACTCGATTTCCATGTCATCATCCAAACATAATATTGAAAAATGTATGGAATGAGTACCAATACGCCCTAACTCTGGAATTGTATTACTCTTTACATCCTCATATTTACATGCACTAGAATCTTCAAATATAACATTATCTGCTTCCTCGCATGGCTCTAGTGTACTTTTATCGACATGGGCATCATCAACAAACATATGCTCGAATGATTGACTCTCCACTTTTAGCTCCTCAATTTGGCGTATAAGCTCCTTTTCAACTTCACACAACTCATTACTGTTTTGATGGGCGTTAGACGCATCAACCTTTGCAATCAATTGATCTCCCAAGTCATGAATAGCAGTGCCAAATATTTTGATCTCTTGTCCTAGTTTAGTTCTTCCTTCTATTAAGTCTTTTATCCTATCTGTAGTTTTCTCACGTTTTGCCTCTTATATTTCCAATCTTTCAGCTTGTTCCACTAGCCAAGTTTGACTCATATTCTCCTCTTTTTCAAAATTTTCATCTTGCTAGTACTCGCTCTCTTCATTCTGTGGCTATGCTCCTTTGGTGGGGCTACAAAGAAAACCAGGCCAAGCAATAAAATTTTCGCTCTACACCTCTTGACCTTTAGATGAGGAATATAATTTTTGCTTTTTGGCACAACAAATTCAAGAATATAGGCACATCGGTTCTCATCCATTGGCTCCTCCAAAGGCTCATATGACTCGATTTTCATGTCATCATCCAAATACAATGTTGAAAAATGTATGAAATGACTACCAATACGCCCTAACTCTAGAATTGTATTACTCTTTACATCCTCATAGTTACATGCACTAGAAACTTCAAATATAACATTATTTGCTTCCTCACATGGCTCTAGTGTACTTTTCTCAACATGGGCATCATCAACAAACATATGCTCGAATGATTGACTCTCCACTTTTAGCTCCTCAATTTGGCGTATAAGCTCATTTTCAACTTCACACAACTCATTACTATTTTGTTGGGCGTTAGACGCATCAACCTTTGCAATCAATTGAGCTCCCAAGTCGTGAATAGCAGTGCCAAATTTTTCGATCTCTTGTCCCAGTTCAGTTCTTCCTTCTATTAAGTCTTTTATCCCATCTGTAATTCTCTCACGTTGAGCCTCATATATTTTCAATATTTCAGCTTGTTCCACGAGCCATGTTTGACTCATAATCTCCTCTTTTTCAAAATTTTCCTCTTGCCGGTACTCGTTCTCTTCATTCAATTCTTTCATATTGGCCTTCATTCTTATGATTACTGCCCTCATTATTTTCATATCTTTTTTGAGTTCATCATGTTGCTCTGCTACTTGCCTCAGAATATCCCTTATATATGCATCATGTTTCATATTCTGCACTTCATTGCCCCTATCAAACTCACAAACATAGTTAGCAAGATTATAATAAGGGCTCAGAGATAGAGGAAAAGAATTAGGACACCCATCCCAATGACCATCTTGATCACCACACATATTACAAATATTCCGCTCAAAGGATTGAGATTGTGCGCACAACTCGCTCCCAGAAATATTCTGACAATTTTTCTACCAGTGAGGTCCTCTACAATATAGACAAGGATCATCAAAATAAGAATAACCATCATTCGAAGAATTTGCATTCCAAGATGCCATGTGAAAGTAAGTAAAAGAAAAAAAAAATACTAACTAAATAAGAAAATTAAAAACTTGAACAAAAATCAATTAAAAGCTTAACTTAGATAAACAATCAATAACTAAGTCCCTGGAAACGACGCCAAAAACTTATTGGTTCCCCAAGTACACGCAAGTATACGTGGCCGCCAAGTAATAAAGTACTCGAAAGTCGGATGTCGAACCCACAAAGACTTAGATTAACCGTTAACTAAGCAAACTAAAATTAATTTACTGTCCAAGATGATCTAAAGTTTAACTTTTCTATTACAACTACTATTGCGAAATTTAAACACGTAACCAAGTGAGATATAGATTCCAGGGTTGTGATCGGTTTATTAATCCTATTGAGTTCGTAATTACACCTGTAAATCTAAATTATCTATGATTGCTAGTTGACCGGATCATTTATATAAATAGCATGTTCCCACAATACTATCCGTCTATCCATAATATATCAACCCTATATTCCTATGGTCTTGAATCTATCATGAATGAATATAATACGGTATTCAACTAAGCAAGAATATTAAGTATATTCTTATCCTAACTGCGAAATCTTTCCCCGAGCCACGGGTTCAGAAACAAGCTCTCTCCAATTCTACTCTAATCTAAGCACGGCTTCCCCAAGCATAGCATAGATAGTAAATAGAACTCAACTGCTGGCCAAACAATTAAGTTATTATGCACAGAATTAGAGAAACAACCAAAGATTATAACTCGAATTAACGGTAATATAATTAATAAACTTTAATATTCATGACAACCACAACCCTAGAACGTGAAGTTTAGCTCCACATAGATATGGTAGCAAAATAATAATTCATCAAGAAAAATTAAAGAATACTAAGTTTGATGGAAGAAAGATAGAATCTGATGAATTCCGGCCTCCACGGCAACTCCGTGCGCTCCCTCGGTCAAATCTCTCCAAAGTCGGTCTCTTCCAAAATTGTGTTTACGGACTATTTATATGTGTAGGAAAAGTGCCTAGGTAAAATAACCCAATACAAAACCAAAAGGGAGACAAAATAAGCTTGAAACTGGACCCGCGTGTCGCCACGCGGCACACCTCACGTCAGGCCGCGCCTCACGAGCTTAAACGCGAGATGAGAGACGCGCATCGCCCAGCTACTTCTTCAAATCAAATCCGTTGCCTGCCTCTTTATTCCTTGTAGTGTTAGGCTACCTAACTTTTTTTTCAAGATTCTTAATATCAAAACCAACGGTGCTGCTTTTCCAGGTAAGTTCTACCTTGATTCTTTTCGTTAATGCTTCAATAATTACATCTTCTCCAATTGTTTTGTGCATTTTGCTCCAAACTTTCATCTCCAAAGTACATACACATAAAATAAACTCAATTAAGTACAATTATATTATACTTTAGCATTAAATTACCTAAATGTAAGGTAAATAATGCACTAAAAATATATAATTATAGCCAAACTTTAAGTATGGAGAATGCTTGGCAAAAACTTGGGAAATGATTCTTGGATAATGAGTTATGGCAATCTGATTACTAATTATGTGGAGCCTCTTGTGTCAGATCATGCTCTTACGTTAATACTAATCAGGAACCTAGTGGATAACCTTAAGAGTTCATTCAGATTCTTCAGTGCTTGGACGGAATATTTATTTTACCAGATTATTGAAAAAGGGTGGACAAACTGTAAATCACTTGGTAAGATGGAAAACATTTGGTTGAAGCTATATGTTTAGATAGTTAATACAGAGGAATTTAGAGGGATCACAGAAATGATAGATCGAATCAGAACCTCACTAAAAGATATCAAGATTCAAATGCACAGTTAGTACACAGACAGCCTGGCCACTCAAGAGAAAGAGCACCTGTAACAACTAAAGAAATGGTCCTTAATGGAGGAGAGCATCTTACAACAAGCTAAGGGTCCACTAGATCAAGTTATGAGATTCTAATAGTAAATATTTCTTAACAGTGATGAAAGAGAAGAACCAAAGAAAACAGATTATTGAGATTCAATCCTTGGTTGAGGTCAAATTGACTGGCTTTAAAGCTACTAATAGGAGTTTATGAATATTTACAAGTCTTTGATAGGGTCTTGTGCATCTAATCTACCGATGGCAAATAGAATTATCATGAGGAATGAGCCTATTCTTTCTACCATCAATAATTCGATCTATGTGCAGAAATAACACATGTTTGTAACGATTAGGTCGATATTTTGTGTATTTAAGCCCCATTTTCCTATTGGATGCTCCCTATGTGCTTGCTTGTTATTTTGTGACATGCGGGAATAGATGGTTTGGTTTTGAAAAGGTTTTGGAGTGAATTGGAAAATATAGTTCCATTGTTGGAATCTTAGGTTACAAGAGTTGACCAAGGTTTGACTTTTGTATAAACGATCTCAAATTTATGTTTTGGTTGTTCCAATAGATTCGTACAGTGATCTTAGACTTAGGCGTATGCCCGAATTTTGATTCACAGGTTCCTAGTATGATTTGGCTCTTTTGCCGAAAATTAACAATTTGAAGATTTAATAATTTCATAAGTTTGACCATGGATTGACTTTGTCTATCAGGATCAAAATTTTATTTTCGGACTTAAAATGGGTTCGATTTTGTCATTTAAAATATGTGTGCAAAGTTTGGTCCCGTTCCAAGTTTGCTTGATATGAATCGGATGTTTGGTTGTGAATATTGAAGTTCTTGAGTTTTAAAGCTTGCATGATGTGTTTAGTGTTCGGTTAGTGGTTTTGTATGTTTATTTGATGTTCCAAGATTGCGAGCGAGTTCATATGGGGTTTATGTACTTGTGTGGATGTTTGATGTGGAGCCCGAGGGGCTCGGGTGAGTTTCCAATTGGTTTCGGAGGATTTTTGGAAGAGCTTCAGTTCTGTTGGTGCTGCATATCTCACATTTGCAAAGGTCTGCAATTGCAGATACCTTATCACATTTGTGATTACAGACTGCAATAGAGGAACTCGCATTTGTAAGATAATTAGTCGCATTTCCGGCATTGGCTGGCAGCTGGGGACTTTTCAATTGTGATGTTGGGGGTCACATTTGCAGCATTTACTAGGGCAGTCTGGGTTCGCATTTGCGAGCCCAAGGTCGCATTGGTCGCAAATGTGATATCTGCAGCTGGTTATTAGTTGGGCATTTCAGGACTTAGACCCATTTCCTCATATTTTGAGCCCTAGACTTGGTGAGGGGTGATTTTTAAGAGGACTTTCATACAAGGCTATTGGGTAAGTTATTTTCACTTGATTTTGATATTATATCTTGATTTCTCATGAATTTTTACAACTAAATCATGTAATTTGGAAGGGAACTTTTGAGGGGTTTTGACTATGTTTTTGAAAAATGAAAATTGGGGATTTGAGACTTGATTTAGACTCGATTTTAAAATCTAATCACATATTTGGAGTCGTGGGGGTTATGGGTAGCCCTACCCCTTGATCGGGTTTTGATCGTGCAAGCCCTTTTTTGGCTTTATGAGAATTGGGTAAATATTTGGACTTTATTGTTTGAGATTGATTTCTTTAGCATTATTTGATGTTACTGAGTCATTTTTTGTTAGATTTGAGCCACACAAAGGCGACTTTTAGAGGTAAGGGTGGAGCCCGCGCCATTGCTAGAGCCCCTGCTAGAGCAGTAGTGATGGAGCCACCAGTAGCTTTAGTTGAGGAGCAAGAGCCTGATCATATTGAGTAGGTGGGACTCGCTCGGGCACCTGATGAGCCTATTGCTACGCCGGGGCTCCAAGAGACCTTGGCTCATTTCATGAGTATGTTTGGGAGTTTGGCCCAGGCAGTATTGATTCTGGTTACACCAGCTACTTCACAGGATGGGGGATGGAGCTCAGACACCCGGAGCCCGTACACCAGAGCAGCTGGCTCATGCTTATCATACACCGAGGGTTATGCTAGTGCAGCCAGTAGTTGCAGTCCAGCCTGAGGTAGAACCAGTAGTGTCTACTGATGAGCATAAGTGTTTGGAGAGGTTTAAGATACTTCATCCTCCCAGTTCAATGGATGGGCTTCTGAGGATGCAGAGGGTTGGATCAGTGTCATTGTATTCTGTGTACTATGGGTTTAGTGGAGTCGAGTGAAGTTGACTTTACTAGTTTTTAGGTGACAGGGCCGGCATATAGATGGTGGCAGACTTATGAGGCAAGTAGGCCAGCTAGTGCAGCTCCACTTACATGGTCCCAGTTTTCAAATCTTTTCTTAGGGAAGTTTATCCCACAGACCTGCAGGGACGAGTTGCGCAGCGAGTTTGAGCACTTGTGCTAGGAGGGTATGACTATGAGTTAGTGTGCCATGAGGTTTACAGAGTTATCCCGCCATGCAACTCCTTTTGTAGCGACCTGATACGTAATTTTGAGTAATAACTCCCAATTTTATGTTTCAAGGCCTTCCATAGCTCTATTGATGATTTATGACTTGTGTGCGTGGTCCATGTCAATTTTTAATTAAATGTGAATTTTTAAATTTTTGACTTTAAAAGTGGCTAGATTTAACCACGGTCAACATATATGGTAAACGACCTCGGGTCATTATTTTGAATTCTAGTAAGTTCGTATGATGATTTTGGACTTGTACGCATGTTTGATTGGGGTCCTCGGTGACCCGAGGCCGTTACGGCGCGTTATGTGTAAAGTTGGAAATTTGAGTTTGAACTTTGAAAATCTTGAGTTTTGATGATCGATTCTTGACTTTAGATGTTATTTTGATAATTTGAGATTGTGAGTGAGTTTGTATGATATTGTTACACTTAGGTGAATGTTTGGATTGAAGCCCGGGGGGCTTAGATAAGTTTCGAATCAGTTGCAGACGGTTTTGCATAGCTGAAGAAGATATGGTGTTACAAGGCTGCAGGTCTCACATTTACGAGGTTCTACTCGCAAATGTGAACATCGCTTTTGCAAGGATTTCTTGCATTTGAGGTGATGGGCAGGGGCAGGTAAGATTCATAATTGCAAAGCTATGGTCTCTTTTGCTAGCTGGTGGACACTGCATTTGTGATCTATCTGTCGCAATTGCGACGCTAGGAAATAGAGGGGACAACTTCGAATATGCGAAGCTCTGTTTGCTTTTGCGATGGGTTGGTACGCTAAGGTATAGTCGCATTTACAACATCAGAAAGGCTTAGGGACTTATCGCATTTGCGATTGGTGGTTCGTATTTGCGGACATCACAATTGCGAACAAGAGTTCGCAATTGCGATACATGGAGCTGGGTAAAAGTTGGGGATTTCGGGACTTGGCTCATTTTACATCATTTTTGAGACCTAGACTCCATAAAGGCGATTTTTGGAGAGAAATTGTTTCCTAACTTCATAGATTAGTAACTTCAACTTGTTTTTCTTCAAATTCCATTGCTCTTTCATGAAATTCACTATCAAATCTAAGAATCATAGAGTAGAAATTGGGAATTTTGGGTGGAAATTAGGGATTCTGTAAAATTGAGATTTAAACCTCAAATTGAGGTCAGATTTCAAAACAAATTACATATTCGGGCTCAAGGATGAATGGGTAATCGGGATTTGGTCTTGACTTCGGATTTCGACCACTTGGGCTCAGGTTGACATTTTGTTGACTTCTCTAAATATGCTAAAGATCGAACATTTTTCATATGAGGGTAGTTTCTAAAGCTTTTTTGACTTATTTTAGTACAAATTGACTAGATTCGGGTGGTTTGGAGGCTTATTTCAAAGGAAGGTCGTGCTGGATTATTGATCTTGTCCCGGAAAAAGGTAAATGACTTGGTTAACCTTAATTGAGGAAATTAGGGTGTAATTGAGCCTTTTGCTACATGATATATGTGTTGGGAGAATTATATATATAAGGTGTCGAGAGTATATGCAATGGCCATGGGATAAGTATGCGAAAAGAATTAACCTTATTTGTGCCATGTTACCTTGTGTATTATGTCTTCCATGCTTAGATAAATTGTATAACTATATGATTTTTCATATTCATGTTATTTACTATGTTGAGCTTATTGAGATATTGGGAGTTGAGATCGTTGAATTGTTAATTTGGTTGCTGGTGCTAAGTTATTGGTAAATTCTCGTATGGCGAGTTATGTTCAAGTACTTTCCTTGATTTCGTTATACTTTCCACCCTGCTTCATACTGTGTTATATGTGATTCTTGGTGAGAAAGAGTGAAATGCACGAAAAGTGTTGTCGTGCTTACGAGGACGAGTGATTGTGCACGAAGGGTATTTTCGTGCTTTATTCATATATTGGTATCATTGCAGGAAGGGTATTTCTGTGCTTGAGTGCAAGTGAGGATATGCACGAAGGGTATTTCCGTGCTTGCTACTATATTATGATGTGACGATTAGAGTAAAAGCACAAAAGGTGATGTCGTGCCATTTTGTTGATTTCAATTTTTCTTGCTTTGTTATTCGGATTGTGGACCTGGCTTTGTGGTTACGTAATTTAATTTCTGACAGGTTGTGCAGAGTTGTTGTAAAAGCATGAGTTGTGGTTGTGCAGTAACACTATCCTTCACTTTCCCGTTTTATGTTCTTTTACTTATGTACTTATTGTCTTTCTCATATGTTATTATCATGTTTTATACCTGTTACTTTACTTGTCATCTCGTATTTTTTGATATTATAGTTGTACAGGTTTATTTGTAGGTGTCTTGTCTTAGACTCGTCACTACCTCATCGGTGTTAGGCTCGACACTTACGGAGTACATTGGGTCGTTTGTACTCATACTATACTTATACACTTCTTGTGCAGATTTGGATATTGTTACCAGCGGAATCCTGAGAGGTGCTTAGCGGATACCACATAGACGACTCGAGGTAGAGCTGCATTCCATTTGCAGGCCTTAGATTCATCTTCCATTTCTATTGTACTATTTCTATTTTTCCTCACAGTATTGTATTTTCCTTCAAGACACTGTATTTAGCAAACTATATAAGCTCAAGTACTTGTGACTCCACATCTTAGGATGGTTGAACGTTAGTGTTAATTTTAGACTTATCATGTATACTTCTGAGTTGCTTTTACATTGTATTATTATCTTGTTGTTAGTCTTTAATTCCAATCTTTCATATTTTCTATTGTGTGTAGGCTTGCCTAGCGAGTAGTGTTAGGCACCATCACGACCCCGATTTGTTGGGATTTTGGGTCGTGACAAGTTGGTATCAGAGCCCTAGGTTGCATAGGTCTCACAAGTCTTGAGCAACCTTGGTAGAGTCTTGAGGATCGGTACGGAGACGTCAGTACTTATCTTCTAGAGGCTATAAAGCTTTAGGAAACTTCACATTCTTTCTTTCTCTATCGTTCAACTTTGCTCTATCATTAAGTTTGAATCTTTCTTCTCTTATTCTCTCACAGATGGTGAGAACACGTGCTTCGTCCACAACTGAGTAGGAGCCAGAGCCCCCGGTTGCATCCACTATCAGGGGTAGGGGCAAGGGCAAAGACAGAGGTGGAGGTAGAGCTTAGCCTAAAGCACGCGCAGCAGCACCCGTAGTCGATCTCTAGATAGCTCAAGATTATGAGGATCCAGATCAGGATGATTGGCTCAGGTGCCAGAGGGGTTCATTGCTACCTAGTCCTTCAGGACGCCTTAGTCAACATGGTTGGCTTCATGGAGAGTATGGCTTAGACCGGTGTGCTTCTAGTGGCACCAGACATTTCTCAAGCCGGGAGAGGGGTGCAAACTCCCGCTATTTATACTCTGGGGCAGATGGCTTATGGTTTCCAGACCCTAGGAATTTTACCAGTTAGGTCGGTTCGACCTATTATCGCTACACAGCCCAAGGACAGACCCGCGATGTCAGTTGATGAGCTGAAGAGGTTGGATAGGTTCATCAAATTATTTCCCCTTCACGTTAGTGGTGCACCATCAAAGGAGGCCCATGACTTCTTGGACCGTTGCCATGAAATTTCGCGCAACATGGGACTAGTGGAGCCTAATAGAGTTGATTTCACCTTATTTCAAATGCATGATTCTGCCAAGAGGTGGTGGTAGGTTTATGTGCAGGGCATGCTAGCAGGATCACCTCCTCTCACATGGACTAAGTTTTTGAAGTTGTATTTGGATAAGTTTATTCCCTTCACTTAAAGAGAGGAGTTGTGCAGTCTGTTTGAGCGCCTTCAGCAGGTAGCATGACTGTTACTCAGTATGAGACTAGATTTGTAGATTTGTCATGCCATGCAGTTATCCTGATCCCTACTGAGATGGAGAAGGTTTGGAGGTTCATAGAGGGTCTTACATATGGCATCAGACTTCATATGGCTAGAGAGACTGAGGCTGAGATTTCTTTTACTCGGGTAGTGGAGATCACTAGGAGGATCGAGTACATCAGAGACCAGGCGTGGGAGATGACCTCTGACAAAAGGCCTTGTTACTTTGGAGAATTCATTGGTGTCTCGTGGGGTTCCTTCGGTAGAGGCCATCCTATCAGGATGGGACAACCAGCCCTAAAAGTCACACATGGAACTTCAGGAAGCCACGGTTCTTATGGACCTTATTCCAAGCAACTAGCATATTGTGCACCTCCAGCTCCCGTGAGTGCACCTCCAATACAGAGTTAGCATGGTGGTTAATCGGGTTGACAAGGACAGCTCCAAATTCAACAGCCACATCAGCCGAAGGCTTGTTATGTATGTGGGGATCTGAGGCACGTTGTGAGGTTCTGCCTTAAGTCACAAAGTAGTATGTCGTAGTAGGGTACTCATTCCATGAATCCAGCACTAGTTGCAACACGACCCGCTCAGCCATCTAAAGGCGAGTATCATGTAGCCTGAGGTAGAGGCTAGTTAGTTAGAGGTAGAGAACAGTCAATAAGAGGCTATCCTAAAGGTGGAGAATAGGTCGGTGAGTCTCAGCCTCGTTGTTATGTATTTCTAGGTCGTCCCGAGGCAAAGTCATCTGATGCAGTTATTACAGGTATTATCTTAGTCTATCATAGAGATGTTTCTGTGTTTTTTGATCTGGGTTTTATACATTCTTATGTGTTTTCATATTTTGCTTCACATTTGAGTATGCCTCGTGATTCTCTTGATGCTTTGTTTCTGTGTCTATGCCGGTTTGAGATTCCATAGTAGTTGATCGGGTGTATCGTGTCTTGTGTTGTTACTATTAATGGTTTAATACTGCAGTTGATCTTTTGTTGTTAAATATGGTGGATTTGGAGGTCATTCTTGATATGTATTAGTTTTCCCTGTATCATGCTATATTGGATTATCATGCCAAGCCTATGACTTTATCCATGCTGGTGTTGCCTATATTAGAGTGGAAAGGGACCCTCAGTCATTCCACTAGCAGGGTGGTCTCATATTTGAAGGCTTAACGTATAGTTGAGAAGGTGTATTTAGCATATTTGGCTTACATATGGGATTCTAGTGCAGAGTTTCCTTCTATGGATTTGGTATCGGTTGTGAGGGAGTTTCCTGAGGTGTTTCCTATAGATTTGTCGGGTATTCCACCCGACAGGGATATTGACTTTTGTATTGATTTAGTTCCGGGAACTCAGCCTATTTTTATTCCACCATATTTGATGGATCCAACTGAGTTGAAGGAATTGAAAGATCAGTTACAGGATTTTCTTGACAAGGGGTTCATTAGACCAAGTGTTTCACCTTAGGGTGCACCAGTGTTGTTTGTTAAGAAAAAAGGACGGATCGATGAGGATGTGCATTGACTACAAGTAGTTGAACAAGGTCACTATCAAGAACAAGTATCTGCTTCCTAGGATTGATGATTTATTTGACCAGCTTCAGGGTGCCAAGGTATTTTCCAAGATTAATTTGAGATATGGCTACCATCAGGTGAAAATTAGGGCATCGGATGTCCCTAAGATATCTTTTAGGACTCATTATGGTCATTTCAAATTCTTAGTGATGTCATTTCGCTTGACTAATGCTCCAGCAGCCTTCATGGATTTGATGAACCAAGTGTTCAAGCCTTATTTGGATTCCTTTGTGATTGTCTCCATTGATGATATTCTGGTTTACTCTCGTAGTAGAGAGGAGCATGAGCAGCACCTACGAATTGTACTTCAGACATTGAAGGATCGTCAACTATATGCTAAGTTTTCAAAGTGTGAATTCTGGTCGGACTTAGTTGCCTTCTTGGGTCATGTTGTGTCTTATAATGATATCAAGGTGGACCCCAAGAAGATTGAGGTAGTTCAGAACTGGCTCAAACCTACTTCAGCTATAGATATTCAAAGTTTTTTGGGTTTGGCGGGCTACTATTGCCATTTTGTGATAGGGTGTTCGTCTATCTCAGACCCATTGACCAAGTTGATTCAGAAAGGCACTCTTTTCAGATGGTCTAGTGATTGTGAGGAGAGCTTTCAAAAGTTCAAGACTGCCTTGATTATAGCCCTAGTATTGGTGTTGCCCCACATGTTTTGGGTCTTACACTATGTATTGTGATGCATCACGTATTGGGCTTGGCGTGGTATTGATACAGGATGGTAGGGTGATTGCCTATGTGTCTCGTCAGTTAAGGTCCATGAGAAATACTACCTCGTGTATGATTTGGAGCTAGTAGCCATTGTGCACGCGCTCATGATTTGGAGGCATTACTTATACGGCATGCCATGCAAGGTCTACATTGATCCCCGGAGTCTCCAGCATCCATTTAAGCAAAAGAATCTTAATTTGAGGTAGAGGAGATGGCTAGAGTTATTGAAAGACTATGATATCACCATACTATATCATTTGGGAAAGGCCAATATAGTGGTTGATGCTTTGAGTAGGAAGGTAGAGAGGATGGGCAATTTGGCATTTATACAATTTATTAGCCATAGATGTTTAGGCTTAGGCTAACAGGTACGTGAGGTTGGATATTTCGGAGCTTATTAGTGTTCCCTCTTGTGTTGTGGCACAATCATCTTTCTTGGAGTACATCAAGGCTCGCTAGTTTGAAGATCCTCACTTGTTGGTATTGAAAGATACGGTGCAGCGAGGTGGTGCTAAGAAGGTCGTGATTGGGGATGATGGTGTTATGCAGCTTCATGGCCGGATTTGTGTTCCAAATGTTAATGGGATAGGAGAGTTGATCCTTGAGGAGGCTCATAGTTCACATTATTCCATTTACCCAAGTGTCACGAAGATGTGTCGTGACTTAAAGCAGCATTATTGGTGGCGGAAGATGAAGAAAGATATTGTTGGACATGTCTCTCGATGTTTGGATTGTCAATAGGTGAAGTATTAACATCAGAAACCCGATGGTTTGACTCAGAAGTTGGTGATACCATAGTGGAAGTGGGAGCGCATCACTATCGACGTTGTGGTAGGCTTACCATAGACCTTGAGAAGTATGATATTGTTTGGGTCATTGTGGACCGATTGACTAAGACTGCACACTTCATCCCGGTGATGACTTCTTACTCTTCAGAGCGGTTTGCTCAGATTTACATCAAGGAGATTATCTGCCTACACCGTATGCCCATATATATTATTTCAGATTGCAACATGCAGTTCACTTTCCATTTTTGGAGAGTTGCTCGTGAGTTGGCACACGGGTTGAGATGAGTACCGCGTTTCACTCTCAGACTTACATGTAGTCCGAGCAGACCGTTTAGATTTTGGAAGATATGTTGAGGGAATGCTCTATGGATTTCCGGGGTTAGAGAGACCAGTTTCTACCTTTAGTAGAGTTTTCCTACAACAATAGCTGTCAGTTGAGCATCCAGATAGCTCCGTATGAGACCTTATATTGGAGGCGATGTCGTTCTCTGGTTGGTTTGTTTGAGCCCAATGAGGCTAGATTATTGGTTACAAATTTGGTTCGTGATGCTTTGGAGAAGGTTGAATTGATGTAGGAGAGGATTTGTATAGCACAGTCATGGAAAAAGCGTTATACGGATAGGAAGGTTTGGGATGTGGCTTACATGGAGGGTGAGAAGGTTCTTCTTCGAGTTTCGCCTATGAAAGGCGTGATGCGATTTGGGAAGAAGGGCAAGTTGAACCTGAGGTTTATTGGCCTATTTGAGGTCTTGGATAGAGTTGGAGAGGTTGCTTATAGTCTTGTATTGCCTCCTAGATTAGCGCGAGTACATCTGGTATTGCACGTTTCCATGCTTCGGAAGTACCATGAAAATAGGTCATATGTTTTGGATTTCAGCACGATGCAGCTTGATGAAAATCTAACTTATGAGGAAGAGCTGGTGACTATTCTAGACCAGCAGGTTCAAAAGTTAATATCTAAGGATATTCCGTTTGTGAAAGTATGTTGGAGAGCTCAGCCAACTGAGGAGGCTACATGGGAGTACGTTTCTGACATAAGGAGTAGATACCCGAACATTGTTACCAGTCCAGGTACACTTCTATGTTTGTTTGAGGACGAACGTATCTTTTAGAGGTGAAGTACGTAACGACTTGATAGGTCGTTTTGAGTACTAGCTCCACATTTTATGTTTCGAGACCTTCCATAACTCTACTTGATGAATTAAGACTTGTGTGCGTTGTCCAAGTCAATTTTTGGAATGTTTAATTTTGAATTCTTAAAAAAATGTGATTTTTGACTTTGAAAGTGGCTAGAGTTGACCGCGGTCAATATTTTTGGTAAATGACTTCGGATTGGTATTTTGACGATCGGTAGGTTCGTATGATGGTTTTGGACTTGTACGCATATTTGATTGGGGTCCCGGGTAACCCGAGTCCGTTTTGGCGCGTTATGTGTAAAGTTGAAAATTTGAGTTTGAACTTTAAAAATCTTGAGTTTTGATGATCGATTCTTGATTTTAGATGTTATTTTAATGATTTGAGCTTCAGAGAGAGTTTTTATAATGTTATTACACTTTTGTGAATATTCGGATTGGAGCCCAAGGGACTCGAATGAGTTTTGGATGGGTTGCAGACTGCTTTGCGTAGTTGAAGAAGATTTGGTGTTGCTGGGCTGCATATCTCGCATTTTCAAGGTTCTGTTAGTAAATGCGAGCATCGCTTTTGCGAGAGATTGCTCACATTTGCGATGATAGGCAGGGGCAGGTAAGCTTCGCAATTGCGAAGCTATGGTCGCTTTTGCGAACTGGTGGACATCGCATTTGCGATCTATGTGTCACAATTGTGACACCGGGCAGTAGGAGGACAACTTCGCATATGCGAAGCTCTATTCATTTTTGCGATGGGTAGGACCTTTGCAAATGCGAAGGTGTAGTCACATTTGTGAAATTATAAGGGCTCAAGCACTGATCGCATTTGCGATTAGTGGTTCGCAATTGCGAACATCGCGATTGCGAATAAGAGTTCGCAATTTCAATACCTGTAGCTGGGTGAAAGTTGGGGATTTCGGTACTTAGCTCGTTTTACACAATTTTTTAAACCTAGACTCCATAGAGGCGATTTCTGGAGAGAAATTTCTTCCCAACTTCATAGGTTAGTAACTTCAACTTGTTTTCACTCAAATTCAATTACTCTTTTAAGAATTTCACTATCAAATCTAAGATTCATAGAGCAGAAATTGGGGATTTTGGGTAGAAATTAAGGATTTTGTAAAATTGAGATTTAGACCTCAAATTAAGGTCGGATTTCAAAACAAATCACATATTCGGGCTCGGGGTGAATGGATAATTGGGATTTGGTCTTGATTTTGGGTTTCTCCTACGTGGGCCCGAGTTGACTTTTTGTTAACTTTTCTAAATATATTAAAGATCGAACCTTTTTCATACGAGGGTAGTTTCTAAAGCTTTATTTGACTAATTTGAGTAATAATTGATTAGATTCGGGTGGTTTAGAGGCCCGAGTTGGATTGTTGATCTTGTCCTGGAAAGAGGTAAGTGTCTTGGTTAACCTTGATTGAGGGAATTAGGACATTATTGAGTCTATTTTCTACATGATTTATATGTTGGGGGCGTCGTGTATACAAGGTGACGAGTGTATATGCATTGGCCATGGGATAAACATGCAGGTAGAATTAGCCTTATTTGTGCCATATTACCTTGAGTATTATGTCTTCCACGCTTAGATATATTGTAGAACTCTATGATTTCTCGTATTCATGTTATTTCCTATGTTGAGCTTATTGAGATATTGGGCGTTGAGATCGTTGAATTGTTGATTTGGTTGTTGGTGCTAAATTATTGGTACATTCTCATATGGTGAGTTATGTTCTGGTACTTTCCTTGATGTTTTTATACTTCCCACCTTGCTTGGTAATGTGTTATAGGTGATACTTAATGTGGAAGAGTGAAATGCATGAAGGGTATTTTCGTGCTTGTAAGTAAGAGCGATTGTGCACGAAGGGTGTTTCCGTGCTTTATTTATTTATTGATATCATCGCACGAAGGGTATTTCCGTGCTTGAGTAAAAGTGAGAATATGCATGAAGGGTGTTTCGGTGCTCGCTATTATATTATGATGTGAGGATGAGAGTAAAATCACGAAGGGTAATGTCGTGCCATTTTGTTGGTTTCATTTTTCCTTGCTTTGTTATTCGGATTGTGGACCTGGCTATGTGGTTTCGTAATTTAATTTCTGAAAGGTTGTTCAGATTTGTTGTAAAAGCATGAGTTGTGGTTGAGCAGTAACACTATCCTTCACTTTCCCATTCTTATGTACTTATTGTCTTTCTCGTATGTTATTATCATGTTTTATACATGGTACTTTACTTGTCATCTCGTATTTTTTGATATTATAACTGCACAGGTTTATTCGTAGGTATCTTGTCTTAGCCTCGTCACTACCTCGTCGGGGTTAGGCTTGACACTTACGGAGTATATTGGATTGGTTATATTCATACTATACTTTTGTAGTTCTTGTGTAGATTCGGACATTGTTACCAGCAGAGTCCCGAGAGTAGCTTAGCGGATACCACATAGACGACTCGGTATAGAGCAGCATTCCATTTGCAGGCCTTAGAGTCATCTTCCATTTCTGTTGTACGATTTCTATTTTTCTAGATAGTAGTGTATTTTCCTTCAAGACAATGTATTTAGCAAGCTTTAGAAGCTCATGTACTTGTCACTCCATGTCTTGGTATGGTTGAACGTCGGTGATGATTTTAGACTTATCATGAATACTTTTGAGTTGCTTTTACAATGTATTATTATCTTGTTGTTAGTCCTTAATTGCAGTTCTTTCGTATTTTATGTTGTGTGTTGGCTTGCCTAGAAAGCGGTGTTATGTGCCATCACAATCCCGATTAGTTAGGATTTTAGGTTGAGACACCTTTGGTTTCTACTGAGAGGGAGTGAGTCTGTAGATTTGCCGAGGAACTCACCTATAGTCTTAGATTTGGGATGGCACGGGAGATAGAGACAGAGACTGCATTTCATCAGGTTGTGGAGATTTCTAGGAGGTTGGAGCGTATCCGTGGCTAGGAGAGGGGGATAGGAGTCTAAGAAGCCTCATGGTTTTGGAGGATTTAGTGGCTCCTACTCTGGGGAAAAGGTTTGTCATGGTAGAGGTAGGGGCCAGGCGGGTAAAGGTCGTCATAGAGAGCGAGGCCATACTCATTATTATGCTTTCCCTGGTAGGACCGAGGTAGTCGTATCAGAGAGTTGTGTTCAACTACGGGAATACACCAGACTCATTGTTTGCTTGTGTTGTATCTCAGTTGTTCTTGTTTGAGCACACCAAGTCTCATCAGTGTGACGATCCCTATTTGCTTTTCCTTAAGGACATGGTGTAGCAAGGTGGTGATAAGGAAGTGATTACTAGCGATGATGGTGTACTGAATATTCAGTACCTGATTTGTGTTCCTAATGTGGATGGGTTGAGAGAGTTAATTTTTTAGAAAGCTCATAGTTCGAGGTATCTTTATTCACCCAGGTGCTGCAAAGATGTACCGTGATTTGAAGCAGTATTATTAGTGGCTATGGATGAAGAAAGACATTGTTGGATAGGTTGCTCGGTGTTTAAATTGTTAGTAGGTTAAGTATTAGCATTAGAGACCCGGTGGTTTGCTTCAGAAGATGGACATACCTGAGTGGAAGTGGGAGCGTATCACTATGGACTTTTTTGGTAGGTTTTCCATGGACATTAAGTAGATTTGGCGTAGTTTAGGTCATTGTGGACAGATTGACCAAGCCTACATATTTCATTCCAATATCAGCATCTGGGAGATTATTTGCTTGCATGGTGTACCTGGTTCTTTCATCTCGGATTGTGGCACTCAATTTACTTTGCAATTCTAGAGAGTAGTTCAGCGTGAGTTGGGCACGCAGGTTGAGTTGAGTACCGCATTTCACCCTTAGACGAATAGGTTGTCCGAGTAGATCATTCAGATTTTGGAGGATATGTTGAGGGACTAGGTCAAAGATTTCGGAGGCCAGTGGGATACATTTCTTCCATTAGCATAGTTTGCATACAACAACAGCTACTAGTCGAAAATCTAAATGGCTCCGTATGAGGCATTAGATGGGAGACGATGTCTTTCTCCAGTCGGTTGGTTTGCCTAGCAAGGCTAGACTATTGGGCATAGATTTGGTTCGTGATGCTTTTGAGAAGGTGAAAATGATTCAGGAGCGGGTTAGTATAGCGCAATTCAGGGAAAAGAATTATTCTGATAGGAAGGTTCGGGATGTAGCTTTCATTGAGGGTGAGAAGGTCCTTCTGCGAGTTTCGCCTATGAAGGGCGTGATGAGATTTGGGAAGATGGACAAGTTAATCCCTCGGTATATTGGTCCTTTCGAGGTATTGGAGAGAGTTGGTGAGATGTCCTACATACTTTCTTTGCCACCCAACTTATTGGGAGTTCATCCAGTATTTCATGTTTACATGCTTCAAAAGTACTATGAGGACCCATTGCACGTGTTGGATTTCAGTTCAGTGCAGTTGGATGAGAATATGGCTTATGAGGAAGAGTCGGTGGCCATTTCGGATAGGAAGGTTCAAAAGCTGAGGTCGAAGAATATCGCATTAGTGAAGGTTCAGTGGAGAGGTCAACCGATCGAGGAGGCGACATGGGAGACCGGGCATAATATGGGAGCAGATATCCTCACCTTTTTTATATCCCAGGTATGATTCTAAATCCTTTCGAGGACAAACGTTTATTTTAAAGGGGGAGAATGTAACGATATGGCCAGTCATTTTGTGTATTTGAGCCTCGTTACCCTATTTGATAATTCCTTTGTACTTGGTTGTTGTTTTGTAACCTGCAGAGATGGATGGTTTGGTTACGAAAAGGTTTTGGAAGGAATTGGAATACTTAGTTCCATTGTTGGAAGCTTAAGTTACAAGAGTTGAGTAAGGTTTACTTTTGTGTAAGCGACCTCGGATTTGTATTTTGATGGTTCCAATATGTTCGTGCAGTGATTTTGGACTTAGACGTATGCCCGAATTTGGATTCGGAGGTACCTAAGATGAGTTGGCTCTTTTTGCCAAAAATTGACAATTTAAACGTTTAGAAACTTCATAAGTTTAACCATGGGATAACTTTGTGGCTATCGGGGTCGGGTTGTTATTTCGGGACATAGAATGGGTTTGTTTTGTCATTTAGAACTTATGTGCAAAGTTTGGTCTTGCTTCAAGTTGGTTTCATAGGAATCAGACGCATGGTTTTGAATATTGAAGTTTAGAGTTTTAAGGCTTGCATGATGTGTTTTGGTGTTTGATTTGTGATTTTGTATATTATATTGATATTCCGAGCTTGCGAGCGAGTTCATATGGGGTTTATGTACTTGTGTAGATGTTTGGTGTGGGGCTCGAGGGACTCGGGTGAGTTTCAAATTGGTTTCAAAGGAGTTTTGGAAGAGCTTCAAGTCTGTCGGTGCGGCAGACCTTGCATTTGTGAGGATCCGCAATTGCGGACACTTTATATCATTTGCGATTGCTACCCTCCATAGGGTAACTCGCATTTGCGTGGTAATTAGTCGCATTTGCTACATTGGCTGGCAGCTAGGGACTTCGCAATTGCGAAGTTGGGGGTCGCATTTGCGACATTTGCTGGGGGTAGTCTGGGTTTGTTGCGATTTTTGAAGAGGATTTTCACAAGAAATTGGGTAAGTAATTTTCACTTGATTTTGATATTATAGCTTGATTTCTCATAGACATTTACACCTAAATCATGAAATTTGGAAGGGAAATTTTGGAGAATTTTGACTATGTTCTGAAAAATAATAATTGAGAATTTGAGAGTCGATTTGGATTCATTATTGGAATCTATTCACATATTTGGACTCGTGGGGTTATGAATAGTCGGGTTCTATCCCTTGACTCAGTTTTTACCATGTGGGCTCAGAATTGACTTTTGTTGACTTCTCGAAAATTGGGTAAAGACTGAGAATGTATTTTTTAGAATTGATTCCATTACCATTGTTTGATATTATTAATTCATTATTTTCTAGATTTGAGCCATACGGGATGGATTATTGTAATGACCCGGTCGGTCGTTTCGAGAGTTATAGCCCCGTTTTCTCCATTTGTACTTATTTTTGTGTTATTCAGTAATATTATATTATATCGGGTTAGTTGGTTCGGGACCAGAGTGGTTTCAGAGTGAATTGAGATACTTAGTCTCTTAAGTAGAAACTTAAGTTAGAAAAGTTAACCGGATGTTGACCTATGTGTAAACGATCTCGAATTTGAATTTTGATGATTCTGTTAGCTCCGTTAGGTGATTTTGGACTTAGGAGTGCGTCCGGAATATGATTTGGAGGTCCGTGGTAGAATTAGGCTTGAATTGGCAAAATTGGAAATTTGGCGATTTCGGTCGGCAGTGGAAAATTTGATATCGGGGTCGGAATGGAATTCCGGAAGTTGGGGTAGGCTTGTAGTGTCATTTGTGACGTGTGTGCAAAATTTGAGGTCATTAGGACGTGGTTCGGTTGGTTTCGGCATCGGTTGCCGAATTTGGAAATTTAGAAGTTCTTAGGCTTGAATCTAAGGGTAATTTGATGATTTGATGTTGTTTTGAGTGATTCAAAGGTTCGACTAAGTTGGTATGTTGATATATGACTTGTTGGTATTTCTGGTTGAGGTCCCGAGGGCTTCGGGGTGATTCCGGGTGGTTAACAGATTTGTCGAAGTTGGAAAATGCAGCTGAAGCTGCTCCTACTGCTATTTTTGCACCTGCGGAAGAAAGAGTCGCAGGTGCGAGGCCGCTGGTGCGCGTGGGAGTTTGCAGGTGCGGGCAATATTAGGCTAGGCAGATTGCGCAGGTGCGAGGTAGAGGTTGCATCTGCGAGCCAACAGGTGCGAAACCTGGGGCGCAGATGCGGAAAGGGGAATGTTGGACAGGCTTCGCAGATGCGGCGCGCCACGCGCAGGTGCACAAGCGCATGTGTGATGAGTTTGCCGCAGATGTGGAGACTGGGAGGATAAGTGAGTTGCTCAGGTGCGGTTGCGCGGGTGCGAGAAAATGGCTGCAGGTGCGTGAAGCCTGGGCAGAGGGTACATATTGCACACTTCGCGAATTTTTGTGCATTCTTCACCATTCCTATTCGGTTTTGGAGTTTTTGGGAGAGATGTGAAGAGGGAATCAATGGGGTTTCATTGAGGTAAGTTACTTGAGCCCTAATACTTGTATATATGGTGATTTTCCGTTGTTTAATTATTGTAATTAGTAAAAATGAGGGGTTAGGGCTTGGAATTTTTGGAGAGTAATTTAAGGATTTAAAGGACCAAACGATGTCGGATTTTGATAAATTTGGTATGGTTAGGTTCGTGAGTGAATGAGCTTTCTAGTTTTGTGAATTTTGTCGGATTTCGAGACAAGGGCCCGAGGGCCAAGTTTGAGCCAATTTCAGGTTTTGGTCTAATTTTATAGTTTTTCTTGTGGAATTCATTCCATTAGCGCGTATTGAGGGTATTGTAATGATTGTGAATAGATTCGGAGCATTTGGAGGCCGAGTCCAGAGGCAAGATCATTGCGGGGTAGAGATTTGACCGGTTCGAGGTAAGTAACGATTGTAAATCTAGTCCTGAGGGTATGAAACCTCGCATTTCGTATCATTCTGCTATTTTGAGATGACGCACATGCTAGGTGACGGGCGTGTGGGCGTGCACCGTTGGGGATTTGTGAGTTGGTCTATCCTGTAGCAACTGTAAAGTTGCATATTTTGTTGAAACTATATGATACTTATACGTTGTAGAAAGAGTTTTTGTAAATTGGGTTGAATGCCATGTTTGGGCCGTGTGCCAGTGCTGTTTGGACCCTTAGGGGCCTTTGCTTACTATCATCTCACTGTTTTCGATTGAAAATCTATACTCAGTCATGGTTATACTTGTTTACTGCATAACTCAGTTTTAAGACTCTATTTTGATGCATATTAATGTTTTGGGCCGAATGCCCTGTTTTACTGAAACGCCCGAGTGGCTTGAGATGTTTATGACTGAGTGAGGCCGAGGGCCTGATTGTGAGGATGAGTGTGGATCGGGGCTGCCCGCCTACAGCATACTTTATTATTATAGCACGTGAGTTGTCCGTACAGCACGTGAGTTGTTCGTGCAGATTATAGCGCTTGGGCTGAAGGACCCCTCCGGAGTCTGTACACACCCCCAGTGAGCGCAGGTACCTACTAAGTGCTAGTGTCGAGTGCCGAGTGCTGAGTGACTAGGAGGCATGAGTGATTGTGAGGTATACCCGAGTGGCAAGAGTGATTGTGAGATATGCCCGAGTGGCAAGAGTGACTGTGAGGTTTGCCCGAGGGGATGTATATAAGTGATGTTTTGTCCGAGGGGCTGTTTATAATTTCATCATTTTTGCTCACCTTTTCATTTTTCCTCTGTCTGAAAACTGTTGAAAAATATCTTTAAATGTTTTTTTACTGGAACTGGGTTAAACGAGATGTTTTGATTCAAACCCTGATTTTAAAAGCATGTGGTATTTTACTGAGATTTTCTGATTTGAATGTTATATGCTTTATTGCTCGTCACTACTGCTCAGTCGTTATTTATTGTTGTTACTTACTGAGTTAACTTACTCACATTACTCCTTGCACCTTGTGTGCAGATTCAGGTGTAGCTGGACACGGTAGCGGTTATTGATTTTTCTGGTTTTAGATTTTCTTGGAGATAGCAAGGTAGCTGTTTGGCGATTGCAGCCCCTGCTCTTTTTCCTCTTATCTTCCTTTAGTTGTATTTAGCTATTTTTCAGGCTGAGTTAGCTTTGATATTGTTAGACAGATTGTAATAGATGCTCATGACTAGTGACACCCCGATATCGGGCTTTTCCTTCCGCACTTTTATTTTGATTGTAACTCCTTTATGAAGGTTTTTATGTTAAATAACATTGAAATTATCTTTGAAATGAAAATATCGGTTTGTTTTGGAAATGAGTCGGCTTGCCTAGTTCCACGATAGGCGCCATCACGACAAGGGTTAGTTTGGGTCATGGCAGATTGGTATCAGATCCTAGGTTACATAGGTCTTACGAGTCATGAGCGGGTTTAGTAGAGTCTTGCGGATCGGTACGGAGACGTCTGTACTTATCTTCGAGAGGCTGTAGAAACTTTAGGAAACTCCACATTCTTGAATTCTTGTCGTGCGAATCTGGTTATTCTAGTAACTAAACATATGTTGTTTCATTCTCTCACAGATGGTGAGGAATCGTGCTACCGATCTGGAAGGCTAGCCACCAGTACCACCAGCCAGGGCCGCGAGGGGCCGAGGCCGCAGTAGAGGCCGTGGTAGGGGCAGAGGTGCAGCCCGTACAGCAGCTGGGCAGAAAGAGAGGATGCTCAGGACTTCTTGGACAGATGTCAGAGGATACTCCTTACTGTTGGTATTTTGGAGACTTATGGGGTCTCCTTTACTACTTTTCAGTTTTCCTGGGCTGCACACAAATGGTGGGAGACTTATAATAGGCGTAGGCCTGTTGGCGCAGCACCCATTACTTGGCAGCAGTTCTCCGTGGTCTTTTTGGTGAAGTCGTGCCTTGATCCCGCAGAGAGGAGCTGCGCAGACAGTTTGAGCGGCTTCGCCAGGGTGATATGTCTATTACACAGTATGAGATGTGGTTCTCTGAGTTGGCCCGTCATGCTATCTGGTTGGTTCCCATGGACAGGGAGAGGATCATGAGGTTTATTGATGGTCTTACTTATCAGCTACAATTGCTCATGACCAGAGAGAGGGTTTCAGGTGCTACGTTTGATGATGTTGTTGACATTTCTCGGCAGATTGAGATGGTTTGCGGTCAGGAGAGGGTTGAGAGGGAGGCCAAGAGGCCTCGTGGTCGGGGTGGATTCAGCGGTGCTCCTTTTGGGTATCATTTCAGACATGCTCAGTCAGCTCGGCCATTTCACTGTGGTGCATCATTTGGCCATGGTTCTCACAGTTCTCATCAGGGCCACTCATCACTTAGTGTCCTTCCAGCTCAGAGTTTGTCCCGTGCTCCACCTGTTCAGGGCTCTTCCATGCCAGGTTCTTCTACCAGTTATCCCGGTGCTAGGGGTTCCCTTCAGTTTCCGCCGCCAGCACCAGGGAGTTGTTTTGAGTGTGGGAAACTTGGGCATATGTGGAGGTAGTGTCCTCGTCGTCATGGAGGTCTATCTCAGTAGATGAGTTAGCCTCCGACTTCAGCACTAGTTACCTCACCACCCGCCCAATCAGCTCGGGGTGGAGGTCAGTCAGCTAGGGGTCGCCCTAGAGGGGGAGGCAGATCAGGGGGTGGTTAGGCCCATTTCTATGCTCTCCCTGCCATACCAGATGCTATTGCTTTAGATGCTGTGATTACAGGTATTGTCTCAGTTTGTCACAGAGATGTCTCAGTATTATTTGACCCTGGTTCCACGTATTAATATGTTTCCTTGTATTTCGCCCATTTTCTGGATATGCCCCGTGAGTCTCTACTTTCTTTTATTCATGTATCTACTCCTGTGGGCGATACTATTATTATGGACCGCGTATATCGGTCATGTGTGGTGACTATTGGGGGTCTGGAGACCCAAGTGGACCTTTTGCTACTCAGTATGGTCGACTTCGATGTGATATTGGGTATGGATTAGTTATCTCCATGTCATGCTATTCTAGATTGTCACGCTAAGACGGTAACATTGGCTATGCCAGGAATTTCGAGGGTTGAGTGGAGCGGTTCTGTAGATTATGTACCAAGTAGGGTGATATCATACTTGAAGGCTCAGCGCATGGTTGAGAAGGGTTGCCTATCTTATTTGGCTTTTGTGAGGGATGTTAGTGCAGAGACTCCTGTCATTGATTCTGTTCCAGTGGTACGTGATTTTTCGGATATGTTTCTTGCAGACCTGTCGGGCATGCCGCCTGATAGGGATATTGACTTTGGTATTGATTTGGTGCCGGGCACTCAGCCCATTTCTATTCCACTGTATCGTATGGCACTGACGGAGTTGAAGAAATTGAAAGAACAACTTCAGGAACTCCTTGATAAGGGGTTTATTCGACCTAGTGTGTCACCTTGGGGTGCACCGGTTCTATTTGTGAAGAAGAATGATGGTTCCATGAGAATGTGTATTGATTACAGGTAGTTGAACAAGGTCACAGTCAAGAATAAGTATCCTTTGCCTCGTATTGATGATTTATTAGACCAGCTTCAAGGAGAGAGGGTGTTCTCCAAGATTGATTTGAGGTCCGGTTATCACCAGCTGAAGATTCGGGATTCAGATATTCTTAAGACAACTTTTAGGACCCGATATGGCCATTATGAGTTCTTGGTGATGTCTTTTAGGCTGACCAATGCCCTAGCAACGTTCATGCATTTGATGAACAGTGTACTTCAGCCCCATTTGGTCTCATTCGTTGTTGTATTCATTGATGACATCCTGGTGTACTCTCGTAGCCAGAAGGAGCACGCTCAGCATTTGAGGATTGTATTACAGAGATTGAGGGAGAAGAATCTTTATGCAAAGTTCTCTAAGTGTGAGTTTTGGCTCAGCTTGGTAGCATTCTTAGGGCACGTGGTGTCCAGTGAGGGTATTCAGGTGGATCCGAAGAAGATAGAGGCATTGCAGAGTTGGCCTAGACCATACTCAGCCACGGATATTAGGAGCTTTCTTGGTTTGGCAGTTACTACCGTCGCTTTGTGGAGGGATTTTCATCTATTGCATCGCCCTTGACCAAATTGACCCAAAAGGGTGCTCCATTCAGGTGGTCGGATGAGTGCGAGGAGAGCTTTCAGAAGATCAAGACTTCTTTGACCACAACTCCAGTGTTAGTTCTGCCATCAGCTTTAGGTTCTTACACCGTGTATTGTGATGCCTCGAGGATAGGCATTGGTTGTGTTTTGATGCAGGAGGGTAGGGTGATTGCCTATGCCTTGCGCCAGTTAAAGACCCATGAGAAGAACTATCCTGTCCATGATCTTGAGTTAGCAGCCATTGTTCATGCCTTGAAAATTTGGCGTCATTATTTGTATGGGGTTCATTGTGAGATCTATACTGATCACCGGAGTTTGAAGTATCTGTTAAAGTAGAAGGATCTTAATTTGCGTCAGCGGAGATGATTGGAGCTTCTTAAGGACTATGATATCACTATTTTGTACCATCCGGGGAAGGCCAATGTGGTGTCCGATGCTTTGAGTCGCAGGGCAGAGAGTTTGGGGAGTTTAGCATATCTTCCAGCAGTAGAGAGACCTTTGGCATTGGATGTTCAGGCCTTAGCGGGCCAGCTTGTCAGATTGGATATTTCGGAGCCTAGTCGGGTATTGGCTTGTGTGGTCTCCAGGTCTTCTCTTTATGACCGTATTAGGGAGCGTCAGTATGGTGACCCCCTCTTTCTTGTTCTTCAGGATGGGGTTCGGAGAGGTGATGCTAGGGAGGTGACTATTGGTAATGACGGCGTGCTGAGAATGCAGGGCCGGATATGTGTGCCTAATGTAGATGGGCTTCGAGAGTTGATTCTTGAGGAGGCCCACAACTCGCGGTATTTCATCCATCCGGGTGCCGCGAAGATGTACCAGAATTTGAGGTAGCACTATTGTTTGAGGCGGATGAAGAAAGATATATGTGGGTTTGTGGCTCGGTGTCTCAACTGTCAGCAGGTTAAGTATGAGCATCAGAGACCGGGTGACTTACTTCAGAGATTAGAGATCCCAGAGTGGAAGTGGGAATGGATCACCATGGACTTTATAGTTGGGCTCCCACGGACTTCGAGGAAGTTCGATGCTATTTGGGTTATTGTGGATCGGCTGACTAAGTCCGCGCACTTCATTCCAGTTGGTACTACTTACTCTTCGGAGCGGTTGGCTGAGATTTACATCCGAGAGATCGTTCGCCTGCATGGTGTCCCAGTTTCCATCATTTCAGATAGGGGTACCCAGTTCACATCGTAGTTTTGGAGGGCCGTGCAGCGAGAGTTGGGTACTCAGGTTGAGTTGAGCATAGCTTTTCACCCGCAGACGGACGGGCAGTCCGAGCACACTATTCAAATATTGGAGGACATGTTGCGTGCTTGTGTCATTGACTTTGGAGGTTCATGGGACCTGTTTTTTCCACTCGCGGAGTTTGCATATAACAACAGTTATCAGTCGAGTATTCAGATTGCTCCGTATGAGGCTTTATATGGGAGGAGGTGTAGATCTCCGGTTGGATGGTTTGAGTCAGGTAAGGCTAGGCTCTTAGGTACAGACTTGGTCCAGGACTCATTAGATAAGGTGAAATTGATTTAGGAGCGGCTTCGCACGGCGCAGTCTAGGCAGAAGAGCTACGCGGATAGGAAGGTCCGTGATGTGTCTTTTATGGTTGGGGAGAAGGTTTTGCTGAAGGTATCACCCATGAAGGGTGTTGTGAGGTTTGGGAAGAGGGGCAAGTTGAGCCCCCGGTTTATTGGGCCTTTTGAGGTGCTTCAGAGGATATGAGAGGTGGCTTATAAGCTTACCTTGCCACCCAGCTTGTCGAGTGTGCATCCAGTGTTTCATGTTTCCATGCTCCGGAGGTATATTGGAGATCCGTCCCATGTTTTGGATTTCAGCACGGTTCAGTTGGAGGGTGATATGACTTATGATGTAGAGCCGGTGGCTATTTTGGATCAGCAGGTTCGAAGGTTGAGGTCAAAGGATATAGCTACAGTGAAGGTGCAATGGAGAGGTCAGCCTGTGAATGGAGGCCACCTGGGACACTGAGCGGGAGATGCGGAGCAGATATCCACGCCTATTCGAGACTCCAGGTATGTTTCTAGACCCGTTCAAGGACGAACGGATGTTTAAGAGGGAGAGGATGTAACGACCCCGTCGATCGTTTCGAGAGTTATAGCACCATTTTCCCTATTTCTACTTCTTTTTGTGTTATTCAGCAATATTATGTTATATCGGGTTAGTTGGTTTGGGACCGGAGTGGTTTCAGAGTGAATTGAGACACTTAGTCTCTTAAGTAGAAACTTAAGTTGGAAAAGTCAACCAAATGTTGACCTATGTATAAACGATCTCGGATTTGAATTCTGTTGGTTCTGTTAGCTCCGTTAGGTGATTTTGGACTTAGGAGTACGTCCGGAATGTGATTTGGAGGTCCGTGGTAGAATTAGGCTTGAATTGGCAAAATTGGAAATTTGGAGATTTCGTTCGGCAGTGGAAAATTTGATATCGGGGTCAGAATGGAATTCCGAAAGTTGGGGTAGGTTTGTAGTGTCATTTGTGACGTGTGTGAAAAATTTGAGGTCATTCGGACGTGGTTTGTTTGGTTTCGGCATCGGTTGCCGAATTTGGAAATTTAGAAGTTCTTAGGCTTGAATCCGAGGGTAATTTGATGGTTTGATGTTGTTTTGAGTGATTTGAAGGTTCGACTAAGTTGTTATGTTGATATATGACTTGTTGGTATTTCTGGTTGAGGTCCCGAAGGCCTCGGGGTGATTCTGGGTGGTTAACGGATATGTCGAAGTTGGAAAATGCAACTGAAGGTGCTACTACTGCTATTTTCGCACCTGCGGAAGAAAGAGTAGCATGTACGAGGCCGCTGGTGCACGTGGGGAGTTCACAGGTGCGAGAAATGCTGGGCTAGGCAGGTTGCGTAGGTGCGAGTTGGAGGTCGCATCTACGAGCCCGCAGGTGCGAAACCTGGGGTGCAGATGCGGAGAGGGGAATGCTGGACAGGCTTCGCAGATGCGGCGCGCCACGCGTAGGTGCGCAAGCGCATGAGCAACGAGTTTGCCGCAGATGTGGAGACTGGGCGGATAAGTGAGTTGCGCAGGTGCAGCTCCTTGGACCGCATGTGCGGTCGCACGGGTACGAGTAAATGGCCGCAAGTGCGAGAAGCCTGGGCAGAGGGTACATATTGCACACTTCGCGAATTTTGGTACATTCTTCACCATTCCTATTCAGTTTTGGAGCTTTTGGGAGAGATTTGAAGAGAGAATCAAGGGGGTTTCATTGAGATAAGTTACTTGAGCCCTAATACTTGTATATATGGTGATTTTCCGTTGTTTAATCATTGTAATTAGTAAAAATGAGGGGTTAGGGCTTGGAATTTTTGGAGAGTAATTAAAGGATTTGGAGGACCAAACGATGTCGGATTTTGATGAATTTGGTATGGTTAGGTTCGTGAGTGAATGAGCTTTCTAGTTTTGTGAATTTTGTCGGATTTCGAGATGTGGGCCCGGGGGCCGGGTTTGAGCTAATTTCGGATTTTGGTCTAATTTTGTAGTTTTTCTTGTGGAATTCATTCCATTAGCGCGTATTGATGGTATTGTACTGATTGTGAATAGATTCAGAGTATTTGGAGGCCAAGTCCAAAGGCAAGAGCATTGCGGGGTAGAGATTTGACCGGTTCGAGGTAAGTAACGATTGTAAATCTACTCATGAGGGTATGAAACCCCGGATTTCGTATCATTCTTCTATTTTGAGATGACGCACATGCTAGGTGACGGGCGTGTGGGCGTGCACCGTTGGGGATTTGTGACTTGGTCCGTCCCGTAGCAACTGTAAAGTTGCATATTTTGTTGAAACTATATGATATTTATACGTTTTAGAAAGAGTTTCTGTAAATTGGGTTGAATGCCATGTTTGGGCCGTGTGCCAGTGCTGTTTGGACCCTTAGGGGCCTTTTCTTACTATCATCTCACTAATTTTGATTGAAAATCTATACTCAGTCATGGTTATACTTGTTTACTGCATAACTCAGTTTTATGACTCTATTTTGATGCATATAAATATTTTGGGCTGAATGCCCTATTTTACTGAAACGCCCGAGTGGCTTGAGAGGTTTATGACTGAGTGAGGCCGAGGGCCTGATTGTGAGGATGAGTGTGGATAGGGGTTGCCCGCCTGCAGCATACTTTATTATTATAGCACGTGAGTTGTCCATGCAGCACGTGAGTTGTCCGTATAGATTATAGTGCTTGGGCTGAAGGAGCTCCTCCGGAGTCTGTACACACCCCTAGTGAGCGCAGGTACCTACTGAGTGCGAGTGTCGAGTGCTGAGTGACTGGGAGGCATAAGTGATTGTGAGGTATGCCCGAGTGGCAAGAGTGATTGTAAGGTATGCCTGAGTGGCAAGAGTGACTGTGAGGTTTGCCCGAAGGGCTGTATATGAGTGATGTTTTGCCCGAGGGGCTGTTTATGATTTCATCATTTTTGCTCACCTTTGCATTTTTCCTCTGTCTGAAAACTGTTGAAAAATATCTGGAACTGGGTTAAACGAGATGTTTTGATTCAAACCCTGATTTTAAAAGCATGTGGTATTTTACTGAGTTTTTCCGATATGAATGTTATATGCTTTATTGCCCGTCACTACTGCTCAGTCTTTATTTATTATTGTTACTTACTGAGTTGGCGTACTCACGTTACTCTCTGCACTTTGTGTGCAGATTCAGGTGTAGCTAGACACGGTAGCGGTTATTGATTGTTCTGGTTGCAAATTTTCTTGGAGATAGCAAGGTAGCTGTTTGGCGATCGCAGCCCCTGCTCTTCTCCCTCTTATCTTCCTCTAGTTGTATTTAGCTATTTTCCAAGTTGAGTTAGCCTTGATATTGTTAGACAGATTGTAGTAGATGCTCATGACTAGTGACACCCCGATGTGGGACTTTTCCTTCCGCACTTTTATTTTTATTGGAACTCCTTTATGAAGGTTTTTATGTTAAATGACATTGAAATTATCTTTGAAATGAAAATATCGGTTTGTTTTAGAAATGAGTCGGCTTGCCTAGTTCCACGATAGACGCCATCACGACAGGAGTTAGTTTGGGTCGTGACAATTATAAAGGAAAGGCATTTTTGGAGTATTTGTTTGGCTTATTTGAGGTAAGTATCTTGCCTAACCTGGTATGGAAAAAATACCCATTAGGATTTGGCCTTAATTGCCTATTCGTATTATATGAAAAGCGACGTATATGCGAGGTGACGAGAGTGTACACGGGTTTTATGTGTGGGTTATGACCGGATTAGACCTTAGGCTATGAGTTTGCCTTAATGTGATAAAATGCTTTATATAAAACATGTTTAATCACTTCGTGACTACATGAACTTGATTGTTATGACTGATTTGGTCGTACTCATGCTTTATATGTTGAACAGCTATCCGTATTTTATTATTATCGTGTCCTTGTAGATCTTGATGATAAAATACGAGCTTATATCTTTGCTGAAAATTTGGCATATTGCTTTGTGATAGTTGTGGCACATGTGGACATATTGGGTGGATTGATTGTGCATTGGAAGAAGGTCTTTGTTATGCGATTGTGATTATTGTTATGCGCATGCGGCAAAATAAGGGTGGTGATATGCACATGTGACAATATAAGGGTGGCATTTATTGATATTGTACATGTGAAAAAATAAGAGCGGCATTATTAATGATGTTATATGATAGTTTGAGGGTGATTCTCTTGATGATGTTCATGTGACAAAAGGGAATGATTTTTTTGATCATATACATGTTTTCTTTAATGTCCATCATGTATATTAATGAATTGCCAGTTGTATTTAACAAGTTATCATATGCTTCTGCTTTTATTTGATGATTTATTTTCATAGATGGATTCTTCAACGTTGAGTTGTTATCACATGTTCTAACGAGATTGTGGATATTGTATTCCGTTACATATTATGTTGACAGTTATTGATATATCGCACAAGTTCTTTGACTAGTGAGTATCTTATAACTTGAACCTCATCACTATTTTACCGAGGTTAGTTTTGATACTTACTGGGTACCGATTATTATGGAGAACCAAGTGTTGGAGGCAGCATACCTAGAGAGTGAGTGCTTACACTGGTCATGAGGATTCAAGGTAAAGCTGCATGACTGCCGCAGTCCCTTGGAGTCTCATCCTTATACTGGCATTGTTATATTTATATCCGAGCATATTGTATTTTGAGACATCCTTATGTATTCTGTTAGAACTCATGACTCTGTACTACCTAGTTCTGAAAAATTGTATTGGGTATTGTCATTTTGGCTTATGTTACCACTATTTCCGTTGTTTATTGTTAAATTCAATATTATTTCATCTTTTTTGATAAATCGATATTGTTGATGTGATGGGCTTACCTAGTCTTGAAGGTCTTCTTTAGTGAAATTTAGATTGTGACAATGTTGAAATCTTTGAAGGATTGTGTTCTATTGGGAATGAAAAGGCTCCTGGAATAGAATAGAGGGATACAATGCAATGTTCTTTAAGAAATTATGGTCCATAATTAAAGAGGGGTTTGTGCTGCATTTTTCAACACAAGAGCTATGTATAGAGTAATAGGGGTGGGCGTTCGGTTGGTTCGGTTTGAAGAAATTCGGTTCGGTTATTTGGTTTTCGATTTTGTAAAAGTAGTAACCGAAACCGAACTGAAATAAGTTCGGTTCAGTTCGATTTTCTAATTTCGGTTTGGTTTATTTCTAATGAGTTTTCGATTTGAACATTATTATATTGGGCTCTCTCTATGTAATAATTGGACTGGCGAATTTATTGATTTTCTTTTAAAATTTCGGTAAGTTAGAATAAAATGGTAAGTTTGGATTGGGTCTTTGATGGACTTCAAAATTAGGCCTATATTATTACCTATGGCTTAGCCTATATATAACTTAAAGAATCTATATACTAATAATTCGGTTTTTAGGTTAATCGAACCAAATAAATTAATAACCGAAAATCGAACTGAAAAACTGAAATTTTAAAATTTTAAACTGAAATCGACCAAAAAAATCGAATAATCAAAACCGAAATAAAAATATTTTCGATTCGGTCGGTTTCTTCGGTTCGGACCGAAATATGCCCACCCCTCCTGTAGAGCCATCATTGCACCACACTATCCTACTTCCTCAAATTGCCTACCCTACAACAGCGAGAGGCTTTATAGACTTATTGTCTGTTGTACAATGCTTTATAAACTAATTTTTAAAGTTCTTGCTTCCAGAATGCAGGATAATGGATTATATTATATCTGAATCTCAAGCTGGATTTGTCTCCGGAAGAAAATATTTTGATAATATTATTCTAGGACATGAGCTTGTCAAAGCTTATAGCAACTATGTTCTCCCTTTATTAAAGTAAAAAAAGCAGTGGCTAGCCAGTTTTCGGACTGATCATTCAAAAATAGTCAGCACTGGCAAAGTCATTGAAAAATAGCCACTATTTTGCTGCAACACGGAAAGTTCCAGTATAATATATTGGAGATCGGTGCACCTGTGTATGATCTTCCAGCATATTATGCTGGACCGGTATATTATACTGGAACTCCAGTATATTATACTGGAGTTTCAATATACTTATGCTAGAACTCCAGTATATTATGCTGGAGTTTCAATATATTGGAGTTCCAGTATACTTATGCTGGAGTATTTTCCGGATTTTGAATAGTGTTTTCGTTCAAATTTATTTTTACATGAAAAGTGACTAATTCGATTAGTTTTGAAATTGTGACTATTTTTGAATGACCAGCTGTAAATATGACTATTTTTGAATTTTCTCCCTTTATTAAACCCCTTTTTCAGAAATTCTTGCACAATCTTTTAGGGAAGTGCTCTAACACCCTCCGGCTAATGTAACCCGATTATTGAGTAAGTTTGTGGCTAGATGGGCTGAATAGTGAAGAAGAAGCAGCCCCGGAAAAAATGGCTGTGCAAACAGACTTACCAAATACTGGCTTTGGTAACATGTAAAATAGTTTATCGAGCCTAAAACCTTAAGGCAATGAATGAAATAGCCTACTACCATTTAAACCCTTATAAAAATTCTTACACAACCGATATGGAACAAATGCTCCAATAAAAAAAGTATCAAAATAGCAAATAATAAGAAGGAAATTAAGCTATTCAAAACATTCTTTCTTAAACAACCGTAACATTTGCAAATTATGAACACCTAATCACATAAAACTCTTCAAAGTCTTTTGAATCCAAGGGGAAGAGAATAACATTAATCAAGATTCCGAAGTTCAAATATGTGATTTTTAAATTTTCCACTTTTATTTGCTTTTGCTATATGAAATAACAAGAAAAACACCATTTATTGGAAAAGAAAAAGAAATAATTATTTTTCTTTTGTTTGATTTTTAGGTCTTTCCATAAGGTTAATTTACTTAAGTATATTATTTCCTCCCGTCCTTCTTAATTATCTTGTTTGAGCTTTACCGTTTAAAGAATTATTTACTAACATAAATTATAAAGGTTATTTTACTAAATTATCCTTCCCAATCGCGTGGTGTACTTAATTTAATTTACTCCAAGAAACAATCAAGACGTGTCATGTTCATGTCCGAACAAATAAAATGATAAATTTATTACTACATGAAGTTTCAACTTGTTTTGAACGTTTCTTCCATTCCTCTAATCTTACTAAACAAATTTTAACTCGTTCTTGTCCATATTTTTCTCCGGCAAACTCCTCGTGATGTACGTTTCATATTGAGGATCAATCAGGAATATCTCAATCAATATAGCACCTATTCCATATTTCAATTAATTGAGATCAGCTACACAAATAATTTACAGTGATTTCGTTTTATTTAGATCCATTTGCTTTAAGAATTTCTTTATAGTATTGTTGAAATGAAAGGCGTAAAATGGGACGAGGCAAAATTGGAGGAAATAGAGGCAAATAAACCCGTGAGAATGAAGATAACAGAGCCAAAGACACCATTTCATCACCTCAAGATTGATGATGAGAACAATTTTGATGAGGATGGCAATGGTAGCGATGTGGATGATGACATGACATCATGTTCAAGTAAAAGTCCTAAGTATAAGGATGATCATGTCATGGATCATAATGACGATGATGACGACGATGATGATTCAGAAAGGAAAAGGAGTTTCATAGAGCATAGAAGAGGGCATTATGATGAATATAAGAGAATCAAAGAGCTACAACAAAATGGTTCGTTTCTTGAAGAAGATGAAGAGGATGATTTATTATTGGAAGATGGTATTAAGGGCATAGAAATTGAGAAAGAAAAAGCAGACACTTCTGCATAGTCATCATCTGATCATCTTATTTCCATGAATGCTTTGTTGTCTTTTTTCTTTTTCTGGTTTAACCATTCAATATCAACTGCTCACATGATCTACATTTGCGCTAGATAGGACTAACGTTTGGTAGAATGCGATTTATCTTCGATCCCAAAGATATGACACCGTTGTTGGTGAAACTGCTGTTTTCACTTCTTCTTTTTTTCCTTTTCATGTGTATATTTTTCTTGCAAGTTGTATGGCACATCTTCCTTTTAGATGTCAATGGCTGCCATCACTTTTTGCTAGAGAAATGAATTATTAATGTTATGAGATCACTACAGTGGACGATGATGTGTCAAGTTCTTTAATTAGATGGTTTTACATAGTTTGGCATTGTTGTTTCAGTGACAGATTATACTGTTTGGATTTGATACGTTTTCCCTGGTTTCAGGTTTAATCTTAGGAAAAATGATGAGAACCTACTTCATTCCTGTATTTTCTTTAGTTTGTTATTAGTAACTATATTGTTATTTCTGTCTTTCTTTTTAAATTTTTCTTAGGATCTGGTTCTTAATTTGCTTCTGTGTTTCCTTTCTCATATGACTCTCACATGTTACGTGCCTCCGAGGAAAAGCTAGAAAGGGTTGTGGTCGAATGGTCATATATATAGTAGAAAACTTCCTTTTCATATTGAAAAGAAGAGCAGTTTATCAGGGATTAGAAACTTTAAGATATCTAATTACCAAATCTCCTTACAAAAATTAATCTTACCCCAAACTTATTTAGTAAAAATAGCACAGGCTAGCGTTTGTAAAGTCAATGAAAAATAGCCACTATTTTGCTGCAACACGAACCGGTCCAGCATAATATACTGGAGATTAGTGCACCTGTGTATGAACTTCCAGCATATTATGCTGGAACTCCAACACGCGGAAAGTTCCAGCATAATATACTGGAGAGCACCTGTGTATGAACTTCCAGCATATTACGTTGGACCGGTATATTATACTAGAACTCCATTATATTATATTGGAGTTCCAGTATAATATACTAGGAACTCCAGCATAATATACTGGAATATTTTCCACATTTTGAACAGTGTTTTCGTTCAGATTTATCTTTATATGAAAAGTGGCTAACTACCACTTGTAAATCTGGCTATTTTTGACCCACTTATTTAACCTGATAATTCTATAAAAGACAAATAGCATGTAGTCATATAAAAGGTGTAAAATTGGAAAATAGCCACTTTGAACACATGCTATTAGAGTTAAATCAATATTTAAAAAGCTATTAGCATTAATTTAGCCACTCCTTTCATAAGAAAAAATATTTGGACCAAAAACACCCTCAACACAGACACGAGAAACAACTCTAGCAATAGGTACTGGGATTAGGGATGTGCAAACTAAATCGGAAAATCGTACCGAACCGAAAAGTCAAATCAAACCGACTAAAAATCCGATTAGGTTTGGTTTGATTTGGTTTGGTATTGAGTAAAAAAATCCTGAACCAAACCGACATATAATTATGTAATTTTTATATATACTTTTAAGACTTTATATAGAATTTTCTTTAAAATGTCTAGATATATTTGAGATCCTCTCATGAGATGTAATATTTAATAGAACTATGAAGTGCATCCATTTTTATTTACTTTAAATAATGGGTTGTATCATCACTTTCTTATCAAGTGTTATTGAAATGCGTCAATCTCTTTGTTCTTCCATATTCATATGTCAAGATCTATTAAATTCTTATATCTTTTTCGAATTTGAAATGGTATTTCGATAATTTCAAAATTAAGTAGAACATATCATTATTAAGATTTCATATTTATTTTTATGTTTAATTATTAACTTTGGTTAACCTTGAAAACATACATTAACGAAAAATTATTGTTAGATGAGTAAAAAAATATCTATCATGCGTTACTATAAAAATCTCCCATAAGAATATTTTAATAGATCATATGTTTGTTAGTTGATTAAATTTTTACTAAACATATATTCGCTTATCTAAATTTTATCTATAACTTTAATAAAGTAGGATTGAAATAATATTAATGTAATAAAAAAAATCGAAAAACCGACAAAATCAAACCAATTCAGGCTGATATAGTTGGTTTGGTTTGGTTTGGTTTTGATAAAAATAGAACCAACTCAGTTCATGTACACACTAACTGAAATTCAAAGACCTGATAAGGTGAACCCTACTACACTATGCTGGGGTTCAAAAATTTGCTGAATTTTTAAACCCTAGGAACATATCATGGGGTTCAAACCCTTATAGCTTCAAACTACAGCAATGATTCCTAGAGTTTAAACACTATCTAGTTCGAACCCCAGCAATTATTCTCGGATTTGAGTTCGCTGATTTTAGAGGAAGCAGAATAGAGCAATTGCAGCGAACTGACAAGCCATAGCCTATAAGAGAACTTATCCAAGCCAAAGAATGTTTGGCCATGAACAGCAATTATCACCATTTTTCCATAGAGAAATAGCGCTAATACAAATAGCGTGTCTAATGCAGTGTAGAATTTTTGGCGTTAAATTTTTAGAACTTTTGGCACTTGGGAAGAGCACTATTAACTCCAAACACCATAATTAACAGGCTATGTCATTACTTACTTTTTCATGTTCAAGTCAACGTATGCAACTATTCCACCTAGTAACCGTCAACTCCCACCAACAAAAATACCAAATAACTCTACCTAAGAACGAAGTTAATTTTGAGGTCATCATTGCAAAACTCATTGTTTCAAAACCAAGCCTTAAGTCCTCATAGGATCAGAATTATATCTGCAACTAATCCAAGAAGACAGTTCCTACCGTTAATTTTGTTTATTAGTTCTGGTTGAAGATAATGGAACAAGAGTCAAATAGTGTCCTTACCTGTAGAATCCAAATAAGGAAAAAGTTGGAGCAAAGCAAAGGGAAAGAAAAGTTATAAGCAAATATACTAAAGTTCTGTGGTGGCTACAAAAAAACAAAACGAAGGTGCATAATACTTTGAAAACCAATCCTCCAACAAAAAAAAAAACGAGCAAGTTGTACTACGGTTTATTGCAGCTACATGACTTGCTATCTACAAAACATTTGGACCAGTCACCTCAACTACAAAAAGCTTTCTGACTAAACAACTAAGTAGTTTTCCCTCAACTGATATTCGTGCCCCTAAAGAACGAAACTTACTTATATTGCTTCTCTCTAACGGCATTACCGTTGTTATGGCTGCCTCGAATCACTGTTCAACAACAGTCACTTGTTCAAACTCAATAAGGGACAGATTGTTGTCTTCCTTGACAGAGAAACTAGCAGGTTCAGTAACTTCAATACGTCCCCATCTGTCCACTGCAAGTCTCATCGATCCTTTGAACATATCAATTTTGGCATTGCGCAAAATTACAGTAGCACCTTCTGTCATCATGTCAACTGAAAAAGAAATCCCCAAGTTAATAGAAGGAAAAGGTAAAGACACACGATGAAATCCAAAAACAATCCACGGAAGCAGTGAAAAAAAATTGAGATTCAAGATACACTCATTGTTTTTAACCTATAATGTATAAGATACATGTTATTTGACAGCAAAGTCTTGATAATTTCAAAATCAATCACCAAAATAATTACTAAAGAGATACCAGCTTTCCGGAATGAAGGAGCCTATGAATCCAAATTACAGCCATCACATGAAGGTATCAGTTTCAAAAAAGAAAGAGATAGGAAGAAAAACAGCATCGCCGAATTGGCCGAGCAAATCAGGAAAGCTGAATATGAAAGCAGTGAAAAGAAGAACCTCCCTGACTAAATATTTAATTTCACAATTCTCCTTCCTTCAAAAAATTTATATGATGCTTACAAGATGCAGAAACAGATAGAAAGTCAGCTTCTACATTCTACAAGACTCAGCTCAGTTTGCTAAATTTCGAAAGAAGCCAAGAATGGCTTGGATCGCACAGCCAACTATATGAAAGAAACTAAAGCAATGATTCCCTAATATATCTGATAACATACAGTTCATCCAGTAAAGACATGTAACATACCAATAAGTGAATGATATCTGTACTTGATGACTTGCTTAATTACTTATGTACAGTCATTTGCAGGGAAGATCATGGAGACTTCCTTTTATCTGTTTATTCCACTATTTGGAAACTGAAAATGAAAATTTTTCCTCACAAAACTAGAGACGTAATTAAGGTTTACAGAATAGCGGGGTTCTTTTTATTTTATAATTATCAGAAAGTTATTTATTTTTAATGACTCCAAGATTGAGCTATTCAGAAGAATAGCATGTTGAATTACTTATCAAAAGAAAAAAAAAAGAATAACATGTTGAATGCCGACTGATTGCCTGATTGACTCACAGTCCAGTCAAGTAAAATCTCAGCCTCAAAACTGCAACGTCAGCTAAGTTCAGGTATGTCTCAACTCTCAAATATTCAAAAATATCATAAGTTTGTCAGTTAAAATAAGTCGAAAATAAAAGAATCAGATTTAATTGCTTTGAATCTAACCAAAATAGCAATGAAAGAAAATGATCCATTTGGAATACCAATTAGTTTGAGTTGTCAATTAGTTGTTGTTACACTTACATCAGATCTAGGTAAAAGGAATAAGTTTGAGATATAAAGAACCTCTAGTTTTTCAGAACCCCTAACTTACCTTAGAGAGATACTAATATTGGAATGTAGCAGCTCAAATAGAGCAGAATATGTAGAGGATTCATATTGCCCAACCCCAACTTGTTTGGGCTGGAGGCATAGATTGATTGCTTGAATCAAACTAAAATAACAATGGTTTGGATAATTTTCCCATATTTCCAAAGAAAATTGAACTAGGATCAAGAATCAAAATAAGAGATATTGAACACTATTTTTCTCCTATTCATGTATCATAGGTCGGCAAGATCTGAACCTAATCCAACAGTCATTAAACCGTGGCGGAATAACTAAAAAGCAAAAATCTCTCCTACTGTTTCCCTTCTTGATCCTACTTTTAGAAACGCAAAATGGTAAACACCAGAGAACTTAACTTGTCTTAATTTGAGATCAGCTAGAGCTATGAACTGTATTCCAGCAAACATGTTAGTCCCTAAGGTTCACTCCTCTCGACTCACATAATACATAGTAACAGCTAACACTAAACATGCTAGACCGTGTGTCTAGAGGACAAATAAAATCTTTAACATGAGCAATTTTTGCCAAGTACAAACCATAAAGCTGTTCACGTATTGGAAGGTGGACCCGGTATCAACAGGTGAGAGAGCAATTAATATGAACATGCTCCTAGGGGCCGTTTCAAAATTTTCATGACTTCTAAAGTTAGCCAAACCTCAAATCATGTCGAGGTCCAGTACCTCAATCTGATCAGCTCTTCATCCCAAAGCTAAGATTGTCTCACGAAAAAGCCTTGTGAAGTAGACAAAACTAGAAAATAGCAATCTGATTCTTTTTTTGCTGGTTTGACCAGTATCAATCTGATGTAATACACCAGAAGTATTTACAATAATATATAATCTTGGATCCTAAGGAGTAAGGAGGGTAGAAAAGCTTGAGCATGGACCAAAACGTAGATCACAGAAATATGTGCCTCTAAGACAACTCCAAGGAAGATTATAGAAGAACACAGATATTATCACCCTAAAAGAGTTTTTGGTTTTTACCAAGTGCTAGTATCTTAGACAGTAGACCCCATAAGAGCTGAGAGCCTGAGACTTCAGCATGGCCTTAAAAACAAATGCAAAAACGTGTTTATTGGAAAAGTACCAACTATTATTCCCTAGGCTTAGCATTAAGCATTAGATCACACCCTATTCAAGTACCTCATTGGTCTTCTCTCCCCCCCCCCCCCCCCCCAAACAAAAAACAGCATTAGCACATCAAGTTCACAGCAGGAATGCATGATAAGACCATAAAAAACACGAAAACTTAGACCAATTAGATCCCTTACTTAGTCAATTAACATTAAAGGTACAATCTTTACTACCCTTATCCCCATAAAGGTACAGTCTTTATTACCCTTATCCCCTTATTATCCAGATTAATCTTTTCTTTTATAACCAATGAATCCCCGAGAGCAAGCTAATGCACGTGTGGAAATTTGGTGGATAATGAGCCCGCTCTTCTACCCTTCTCCGTATTATAAAGATTAATGCAAAGGAACATAATAGGCAATAGGATTCTCTCCTTTTACAGGTAAATACTAAATTCAATACCTTGATCATTTCTAGCAGTGAAAATGATCATTCCAGTTTCATCACCAACCAAGCATTCAGCTAGTCGCATCTGGCGGCTTTGATTTCCCCTTGGCACTACCATTTTTGTATTAACCACCTTCACTGTAAGATTTAGGCCTGCACCCATTGGTCTAAGCTGATCAACCTTAGTGAAAACTGGCTGCTGCTTCTTTGGTTCACCCATTTTTTATTTATACCTAACAAAAACTCACAAAGATCAAATTTTTACACATACCCAAATCAAGAAATTGAAAAATAGACTCAAACGCATATTCAAAAAATACAACAGATCAAAGAAAAACCAAATCTTGGTGAATAAACCACCGCAGAAAGCTGCAGAAAAAACAGAAAAAGCGAAATGGAAATTTATTTTTTTGAAGAAATAATAGAAGAGATTTGAGTTTTGGTTTACCTGAATTGCAGAGGAAATTGAGATCTGAGTATTCTTCTGGAGATTCAGATTGGAAGTAGGAAAACAGAATGGAGACCTCAGGCTTGGGGACTTTGGTTTTGACGAGAGGACTAAATATCAGTTTGCTCCCGGGAAATTGTTGAAAGGTTTTAATATGCCCCCTAAGAAAATAGTGTTCTACAATTAGTCCTCGACAAATAGTAGGAGTATTCTTTTTTATTTTCCCACTTAGTGTTCGATACCCGTTTTGGGACCCGACTACACCTGAATTCAAGCCGAAAAGTTTCACATTAGGGATAAAGCGTTCTCTAACAAAGGCAACTTCATATCGATGAGATTTTTTTTTAAAGAAAAAAGGTCTAAATTTACCCTTTAACTATGCAATACGGTCTAACTTTACCCTTTGTTAATAGTTGAAGTCGTCCATGTACCTACCATTAGAAAAATTGTTAAAGTAAGCAATCCATTAATCATAACAATCACTCTTATACTCTTTCTGTTTTAATTTAGATGATATATTTCATTTATCGATAGTTAAATTGATTAAATTTTGAAGCTAAATTAATTTTAACTTAATATTTTAAAATTAAAATTTAGATATTCAAAAATAATAGAAGAAATACTATAAATTATAATTTTTTCATGTCAATATGATAAAAAATATATTTTAAAATATTGGTCAAACTTCACTTAGTTTGAAGTGAAATATATAATCCAAATTAAAATGGAGGGAGTACAATATACAAAAAATAGTCATATTTACCCTTGTACTATGAAAAAATTCATATATAATATTCTAATCTCTACTGCTATACTTTCAGTCATATTTGCCTCCACCCGTGAAATGTTCTAATCCCAACTTAAAAAGTACATGTGGCTGGCCTAAGATCAATTTTAAATACCAGATTCATTTTAATCAAATCCGTGAGTCGAGAACTAAAGTGTGATTTGTTTGGATTCAAAGCACAAAAATAGTTGAAAAAAATAATTGATGACCATTTTATGTATAGCGTGTGGATTGCATACGTTATACCTTAACAACACGTTTGTCCGTTAGGTATAGCACATGCAGTCCATGCGCTATACTTCTTAATTGACTGACCCACAATAATTGGTGGGTATAGCACATAGCTTTACTGCGCTATATATATAGCGTGTTTAATTGTTATACACTCCAATTAATGTACCCTGCACAACTTTTTTGCTTATTGAAGGAGCTTCATTCTTTCTTCAAAAATCCATTCCGAAAAATTCAGTCTTTTGCATCCTTTTATTTTCCTTTACTCATTTCGAAATATTTGTTTACTTAACCTTTTTTGTATTTTTCCATAAAAGTCTGAAGAGCGAATAATTAGTGTTGCATTATATTGGAGGTTGAGATTGTCGTGGAGAATAACTCAGTATACTATAGTTGTTCTCCATAATGTATTGTTAAGTTGCCACTTACATTAGAGTATGATAGATTGGTATCGTTGATACGTAAAAGAATGAGTGTGAGAAAACGATCGGTTAATATTAAAGTAACCAGAAAATATCCATATTCTTTTATTCCGCAAGGGGTTGCTTGTTATACTGAGTTTAACATCGAAGACGATGAAACTCTGAAAGATTTTTTGAGGACTCCGAAAGAACACCGGGAACTTCTTGTGATAAAAATGCTGGAAATGTACATCAACTCTGAAGACGTTCGCAATATTGAGGTTCCACATCGGGTGGTTTTTTTGGAGCAGTTTTATCCGAACAGGTTCCGTTTGAAAGAGTTTGTCCAGATCTAAACTTATCTCCACAGGCAAATGAGGAGCGAGGACATAATTTCTCCCCAACTTTACATAATTCACACGCCGAGTGGTAAATTTCAATTTTTTCATTGTCTTAGTATGTTTTTTTTATGTATCATATTCGTACTAACACTCATATATTCCAAATGGGGTACCTGCCAGATATGAATTTTACCAGTTATGAACCAACCAACAGTTGAAATATGCCCAATTTTGATGTTTTGGATCATGGTGGTCCATCCGGGAGTCATCAGCAATTCGATAATGTGCATCATAGGGTATCAACAGATTATGAATTGTAAGTTAAGAGATAAAGTTAATATATAATGTTGGGATGAATTTGAGAAACTCATTATTTTATTGGTTGTGGGTGAAAATGAGCAACTTGAAGGTCCTGTCCTTACTCAGTTGCCCGAAGATGATATATTTATTCAGGATCTGGCAGATGCACAGAGTCAGGAAGATGATAGTGATTATGACAACAATGCTGATGAGTCTGGAGATGATACACGATTCCCTGATGAGGGCGACGAAGATGAGGAAATGCATTTTGCTGATGAGAATGAGAATGAGCAACCTGATTTGCCGAGGGAGCATGATGCCACCAATGAGCATGCTCCATATATGTAGACTTTACCTCCCATTAGACCCAGAGTGTACGAGTCACATGTGCCCTTTCATTCAAGGGCGATTCCCTACCTTGATCAGTTGCCCAGTATGCCGGATGTGGATGACCTCACTAGGGATCTTGATGACATTCAGACAACAATGTGGGATGAATCTAGACCAGCAGTGATGTCAAAGAATATATTTTTTGCTGATAAAGCGCGCCTTAGCAGGGTGGTGCGAATGTACATCTTAAAAGGGTGTTATGAGATCGAGGTTCATGAGTCATCTCCGGAAGTATATAAGGTTATTGTCGTAGATGGTTTCAAGGTTGTAGATGGATGTTACGTGCGAGAAAGTTGAAAACAAATATGTGGATTGTGAGGAGATACATTGGCACACATACTTGTGATATGGATACATTCAGTGGGAATCATTTCAACTTGAATGTTGACTTGATTTCTCTTGTCTTGATTCCACACATTGAATCGTCCGTAAGGTACAAGATTAAAGAGTGTATAACATTTGTCCACCAGGTATATGGCTGTACAATTACCAAAAGAAAGGAATTTCTTGGGCATAAACGTGCATTTGAGATTGTTTATGGTAACTGGGATAAGTCATTTGCCGCTCTACACGGGTACATGGCTGCTTTGCAATACTTTAACCCCGGGACTGTTGTTGAATGGAAGCTTGAGCAGAGTCCGAGAATACCAGAATTCATATTTAGATATGTGTTCTGGGCATTTAAACCAGCCATTGATGGTTTTGTGCATTGTCGACTGGTAATCTCTATAGACGACACTCATGTCTATAGAAAGTATGAGATTAAGATGTTGATCAAAATTACAGTAGATGCTAATGGAAGCATATTTCCCCTCACATTTGTTATTTGTGCTAATGAAAGTCAAGAGACTTGAACATTTTTTGAACCACTTGAAGGAGCACGTTGTTAGACAGCATTCAGGTATTTGTCTAATATTTGATCGGCATGGTGGTATTTTAAGTTCTGTACAGACTTTGGATGCATGGCGGGAACCATATGCCTACCACCATTACTTTGTTAGGCACTTGAAGGCCAACTTTCAGCGGGCTCATCCAAACAAGAGCTTACATGATTTAATGTGGATGACTACAACAGATCATCAAGAGTGTAAACTCAGGAGGCGAATGGAATTGATTAGGCAGGAAGACCTAGAAGCTTATCGTTGGTTGATGCGACATGAGCTTGATAAGTGGACTTTGCATAATAATGGTGGTAGAAGATGAAAAATTTTGACTACAAATGTGTCAAAGTCTTTCAACGGGTTGTTGAAGTCTACCTGTGGATTGCTTGTCATTGCCATGGTGCGGATGTCATTCAAGCAGATGGCAGAGAGGTTTGTTGAAAGATCCCAAAGTCAATCATCATTGTTGGAAAGGGGTGTTCAATTTGTGCCACATCCGATGAAACGATTTGAAAAATATAGGAAGCGAGCACAGTGGCATATATTTTTGCAATATTGTAATGAGCAAAATATTTTTGAAGTTCGCACTGCTATGCATCAAAACTGCGGTAATAATACCCACACCATCAATGAATCCTGAAGATTATGTTCGTGTGAGAAATGGTCGATCTATCACTTGCCATGCTCACATGCCATCAAGTGCTTTCAACATACAGGTTTTGCGGCGATGAGGTACGTTGATAAAGAATATATTGTTGCTCCATACGTAAACACCTATAGTGGCCACTTTCAACCAGTCAGTGTTGAGCATTATTGGCTGCCGAAACTATTTAAAATGGTGTGAAATAAGGATTATGTGCGTCACCGGCAAGTGCAAAAACGAACATGGATACGGAACCAAATAGATGTTGATGATACCGTTTATGTGCGTAAATGTGGTATATGCACCCAAACATGACACGATCGCCTTAAATGTCCTTCAGTTGGTTTGGGAAGCGGTGGTAATTCAGCTCTCGGTGGCAGTTCATCCAATGTGCCCAATTTTAGAGGATAAATTTAATGTTTTGTTACAGTATTTTTGTTGTACTAAATGTATGAAACGGTGTTGTTTGATATATTTATGAAATAAAATTAAGTTTCCAATAGGTTTAAATTTAATTGACATTTAGCATTGAAGATTCAATACAACAATTAAAAATAACTTCAATAAATAAATAATGATTTTCATTTGCCATTATCGTCATTGTCTGGCCTTATTTCATTGTCATTGTCGTCATCTTCTTCGTCAATATTTTATACGCATCCATCCAGACCGAGGGCATCATAATCTAGGCTCCAGTTAACATACATTTCTCGTATTTCAGCGCTATCATCAATAAGACCACTTGCTTGATTTCTACAATAATATGGGACTCATACGTCCAACGTTTGCGGGTAGAAACTTAGGTAGTACCTCACACTCAACAACTGTTGGAAATACAGGATAATCAATGTCTCTATACTATTTTTAATTTTCTAATAAATCTCAATACTGATCCTCCTTTCCTTGCAGGTAGTTAAGATCATCCAGTGCATGATGAATAACTAGTGCCTTTTCCATCTCTAAAATCTCCTTCATCAAATGCCGAATCACTTCTGGTTCATCTTTGTGTGTGTTTGTTTAGAATGTTACAGACAGTACTTGCCATACAACTAGCCCATGCCAATGTCATAGTACTTCATAATCATACCTTTTTGAGTAAAGGGGAACCCATTATAGTTTTTCACTCCAAATTCGCATACCTTCAGGCTTTGTATAATGCGCTTCCTTCTCAATAATGTGTCCTGCAACTTTGAGATCAGTGTGTATTTTGATAGGATTATTTTCCAAGGGACGTAAAATTAACACCATAGCACTTGTCATCCACCAAATCAGTATAACAACCTAGCATATTTTTTCAAGGTAGGGATCGATTGCGTTATGACGTGTTCCATGTGGATCTATTGAACTACCTTCACCTTTTTGCCTCTTCGTAAACCACTTATTAAATGTTAGTGGCATTTTCTAAAAATAGATGTTATAATGGTTCTTGAAATGATTTTTGAATACTAGAATATTGGTTCAACTTAAAAAGAACTAAACTGCACAAACTTGTACGTTAAACGTAGCGCATCAACAATATGCATTATGTGTATTATCATGTCGACCGGAAAAAGTTACCGACCTAAAACTCTGCACCAACTTGTACTGTAAAGAATCATTAGCACACAAAACATAGCGCATCAATAATATGCGTTATGTGTATTGTCATGTCGACCTGATAAAGATGCGGCGACTTGTACCGTAAAGAATCGTTAGCACGCGAAGCATAGCGCATCAACAATATGCATTTTGTGTATTGTCATATTGACCCAAAAAACTGTGGACCTGAAAAAGATGCACCGACTTGTACCATAAAGAATCGTTAGCACACAAAATATAACGCAACAACAATATGCATTATGTAACCTAAAATCACTCATGGCTGCCTATAAAAACCCAGCGCATTTTGCATTATTATTTGCGGTGTAACCAAACGAAGAAAATAACTTTCCATAAATTTTTCAAGTTCGAGCATTACAACATGTCTAGACGCAAGGTGTTATTGTGGCAAACATGAAATTTTGAATCCATGTTGGCCAAATTGCAATCTAGGACGCAAACATTGGATGTGTAAACAAGTTGTAAGTTATTATTATTGAAAGTTATGTTGGTTAGTCTTTTGTTGTCATTCCCATTTGTAGGACGAATATCAATGTGGTTTTGAAGAATGGTATGATGAACCCATTAACAAGGAATACTACAAATCATGTTTGCTAAACATTTAGAATCTGATCGGTGAGTATGAACTCCAAATCTTGAAATTTCAAGAACAACTTGCGGCAATGAAGGAGAAACTGAAAGAGGCACAAGAAGAAAATAATCGGTTGGAAGAAAAATTTCAGTGGTTAAAGCATAAAATAATGGGCGATAGTGACTAAACAAACACATGGATGTGTTAAGTGTAGTTTTTTATTTTTATGTTGTACGTGTCATGTATTATCTGTAATTTTTAACGAATTTAAATTTATGTTAATCTGTCTTATTATTTTGTGTTCTAGTTTTAAACTAATAAATAACCCGAAAAATGAAAACACATGCGCAAATTATGTAAAACATCAATAATTTTACTATTAAATATTTAATGTCATATATACAACTCAAAATACATATCAATGAGTCCCACAACCTGTATGCTTTAAAGCATTAGCTGGCCTGAGGCGCTACGCTATCAGGATCATCCTCATCACATTACCTTTTTATCGGAGGATGCGCAACAACATGATCGTCAATAAGGCTAGCAGGCTCAATAGAAGCGGTCGTTGGGCCATCAGTAACCTACAAAATAATAAGATATTTTAATATATAAAATATAGAATACTAACATACGTGTTAGTAAAAATATTTAATGGTCAAACCATGGTCTCAGCGGGCTCCTGAATAAGATCATTCGTCTCCGGCAAGCGAGTATCGCACAATGTGGCCTCTGTGACAGGTGATGACGAAATCTTTAAGAAAATATAAACAATTTAGATAATACTGACTAATCTATATAGTAAAAACAAATTGAAGTAATAGTAATACAAACAAACATGCGCCTGAGTAGCCACACAATGCTCTGTGGGAACTCCGAGGTGCACTGGAGTAGATGAAGGTTGTGACGTCTCGACCCGATGTGATGTCTCCCTATCTGTGCCTGAAAGATCCTCAGCAGCCCTCGATGATGAGCCATAACTCAATCGTCGCCCACTATGTACCTCTCGTATCGGACGCTCCTCTACTCTCTTGACTGGAAGAAGACAATACTTAACTGAATATAAAGTCCTGATAAGGGAGAATACGATAACTTTTGAGACTAGGATAATGTACATAAATTCAGGAATACGAACTTCTCATTACGTCTAGTTATTAAATACATGTATTTACGAGATCATGCCAAGATGAAGGAACGGTTTATCCTTAATATACCTTTGCAATCTTCTCTCCAATCGTCAACCAAGATCAATATGATCTTCTTATATCTCCAATGTGAATTTTCGAAGCGTTAACAGAAACGACAGAGAAGTTTATTAACTTTCACTTCAATATTAAAAAAAAACACCTAAGATTACTGGGGCTTGTATGTAGATTTCTTTTTCTGTTTACTTTCTTTTAAGTGACAATGGTGATGGATTAGAAGAAGAAGGGTTGATGGGTTAGGTGTGCTTGATTAAAATGAACCGGGTATTTGTAACAACTTTGTGGGTTAATGTTCACCGTATTAGTGTATTACAGTACCTTACATTATTATTGTTCACCAGTCACCACGTAGCAACCTCATAAGAAAGTGGCTCCTAGCTAAAAGAATACACAAGTTACTCTTCTATCGCCAATCCACCACCATCAACAACAAGATGAACATTGTACAAAAAGAAGAAGAGAAATAAACTAAGAATATTTCAAGGCTCAGAGAGGAACGTACTACTAGAAATACATCATTTTTCCACGGAAAAATTTTCAGTAGCAATTCCCACCGAAATACAATGGGAAAATTAAAATTTCTTTTCCTAGAAAAATAATAATATTTGCTAGTGACTATCCGTGGGAACATTTTGGCGCAAAAATGCGCATAACTTCGTTCCCTCTAAGTCTGTGGGAAAAGTCATTAAGAAAATAATTATATAAAACTGAAAAAAAATTCCAGTGAAGATAGTGAGAATTTAAACAATAAATATAAAAAACTTATTTACATATTCCCAGAGACTCAGTGTGAACGGATATTTTTAAATTTTTAAATTTTTCTTATAATTATGAAAAAGATTTCCCATAGAGATTTCCCAGAGTAGTAGTGGGAAAGTATTATTATTCACGTAACCTTAAGTTTTTCCTCATTCTATTCACATAGTATTTCCCCTCTATATCTTCCCTCCCTCAAGACGCCTCCCTTCACATCGTATTTTTCCCTCTATATCTTCACTCCATTTTCAGGTAATTCGACCCCCTCCCCCACCCTCTCTCTCTATCTCTCTCTATCTCTCTCACTCACCCTCTCATTTATTTTTGTTGATTTCCCCTAAAGTACTTTGAAACTTTTTTGATTTTATAACCTTAGGTTTAAAAAAATTAATGTGAAGCGAATCAAGTTGCCCTCTTTCTTTTCTTTCTCGATTTCTGATGTCATGTATATTTCTGTAGATGTATTTTCAGTACTGTAAAATTTGGTAATCTATGACCATGAAAGACACAAAAGTTTTTATAAATTTTGTTGCAGTTGAATAATCTTGAGCTTGCTGTCAATTTTGTCAAAAACGGAAACCTTTCTGGTGTTGAGAATTTGGTAAATTAAAATCATGTTTCTCAAGGCACTATATTTTGAATTGAATTCTTGATTGGATGGAGATTAGAGTGTCAAATGGTGGGATATTTTGAATATGGTATGTTTATTGTATAAGGATTATTACCAGCTATATAGTGGAAAGAGAGAAGTGGAACTGCGAAAAGTGCAACAAATCTGTTAATACCAGAACACTAGTCAGGGGAAAGAATCTTGCACCATTTAACAGAACCATAAGTTAATATCATAGACACATAAAGTGGCATAACAACAGTCATAACATGATAGAAATTAGATAAAGTTATTATATTTGGCTAGTTTCTTGAAATACTCAGATCAAGAAAGCATACAAAGAATACATAATAGTTGGAAAATAGAAGAAAGTTGATGAGTAGGAAGAGGGAAGAAGTGGGTGTGATGTGTTGGTTAATATAAGCAAAGTTATGGAGGAGCATATGTTTTGGTTTATGGGTTTGTGAGAAATTTGCAGAAAGGAGCAATATTATTTTGGCATTACCAATAGAGATATAGAAAATACAGCTTTGAAAGTTGGGAGGAGGAAAAATCTTACCTGCACCGGGTGTTTACATCATGTTAAGTTAATGTGTGCTGAAAAAATTCTCTAAACTTTAGTTTAGTTAGTAAACCCACTTAGGCTATTATTGTCTTCACAAAAAAAGTCGTTAAAATATAAATTGAAAATTTCTTTTCAAGATTAAGTTTGATAAACTTTTCATGATCGGTAATAGTGTAATTATGCAAAGTCAAGTGCAATTGGTAAAGTTCTTTCGTATGAGTTTATTTATTTTGAATATACATGTTTGTTGTTTCACAAACACTACTAAAAAACAGTATAATTTTGTCCGCTATTTCCGACCTAAATCGGTCGGAAATTGATAATTTTCGACCGAATTCCGATCGATTTTAATTGGTCGGAAAAACGATGGTCGCAAACGTGTACCGACCGAAATTGGTCTGAAATTTCAGACCGAATTCGGTCGAAAAAATCAACGCGTTGACTCACTATCAAACTTTAATTTCCGACCGAAATCGGTCGAAAACAATTAAATATATATATATTTTAATTTTCAAATTTCCGACTGAAATCGGTCGAAAACTATTAATTTTTTTTTTTTATTTTCAAATTTCCGACCGAAATCGGTCGGAAACTATTAATATTTTTTATTTTTTATTTTCCTACCAAATTCGGTCGGAAATTTTAAAAAATAATAATTGTATTTAATTAAATAATTAGTTGTAAATTGTAATAAATTGTTAATTTATTTTAAAAAATAAATATAAATTCATAATTTCTGACCGAATTCGGTCGAAAATTTCCATAAACTGGAGAATTTATTTGAAATTTCCGACTGAATTCGGTCGGATATCTGGGTAAAACCTGGACATAAAATACCTATTTTTGAGCTACATCACCTACCAATTACAACCAATATCCATCCTATAATTGCAGCATTACATTGCTGTCATTCAGCCATAATTAATCAACAACAATGAATATACTAACAACAACAATAACAACAACAATTAACTAACAAAAACTATTAACTAACACTAACAACCATTATCTAACAACAACTACTAAAATGTTCAATAACAAAATAATAATATAATCATCATTCAAAATTACTCTCAACTAAATATTGACAAGTTCAATACTTTGTTTAGCAATACACACCATTCAATGAGTTTTTTTTATCTAGCATCATCTCTATCTTCACTCCTAGAACCTTCATCATCGGCACATGGGGAAGGATCACGAGACCGGGGAATGGGAAAAGCACCACTAGCAAGAAGATTGGCCAGCTGACCTTGAAGGAGATTAAATTGTTCGTCCCTTCTTTCTAGTTGAACTTCAAGGGTACCAAATTGTTCATCTCTCATTTTTTCTCTAGCCTTTTTCTCTTCAACTGGAGAATTTATTTAAAATTTCCGACCGAATTCGGTCGGATATCTGGGTAAAACCTGGACATAAAATACCTATTTTTGAGCTACACCACCTACCAATTACAACCAATATCCATCTTATAATTGCAGCATTACATTGCTGTCATTCAGCCATAATTAATCAACAACAATGAATATACTAACAACAACAATAACAACAACAATTAACTAACAAAAACTATTAACTAACACTAACAACCATTATCTAACAACAACTACTAAAATGTTCAATAACAAAATAACAATATAATCATCATTCAAAATTACTCTCAACTAAATATTGACAAGTTCAATACTTTGTTTAGCAATACACACCATTCAATGAGTTTTTTTATCTAGCATCATCTCTATCTTCACTCCTAGAACCTTCATCATCGGCACATGGGGAAGGATCACGAGACCGGGGAATGGAAAAAGCACCACTAGTAAGAAGATTGGCCAGCTGACCTTGAAGGAGATTAAATTATCCGTCCCTTCTTTCTAGTTGAACTTCAAGGGTACCAAATTGTTCATCTCTCATTTTTTCTCTAGCCTTTGTCTCTTCAACTGGAGAATTTATTTGAAATTTCTGACCGAATTCGGTCGGATATCTGGGTAAAACCTGGACATAAAATACCTATTTTTGAGCTACACCACCTACCAATTACAACCAATATCCATCCTATAATTGCAGCATTACATTGCTGTCATTTAGCCATAATTAATCAACAACAATGAATATACTAACAACAACAATTAACTACCAAAAACTATTAACTAATACTAACAACCATTATCTAACAACAACTACTAAAATGTTCAATAACAAAATAACAATATAATCATCATTCAAAATTACTCTCAACTAAATATTGACAAGTTCAATACTTTGTTTAGCAATACACACCATTCAATGAGTTTTTTTATCTAGCATCATCTCTATCTTCACTCCTAGAACCTTCATCATCGCCACATGGGGAAGGATCACGAGACCGGGGAATGGGAAAAGCACCACTAACAAGAAGATTGGCCAGCTGACCTTGAAGGAGATTAAATTGTTCGTCCCTTCTTTCTAGTTGAACTTCAAGGGTACCAAATTGTTCATCTCTCATTTTTTCTCTAGCCTTTGTCTCTTCAACTGGAGAATTTATTTGAAATTTCCGACCGAATTCGGTCGGATATCTGGGTAAAACCTGGACATAAAATACCTATTTTTGAGCTACACCACCTACCAATTACAACTAATATCCATCCTATAATTGCAGCATTACATTGCTGTCATTCAGCCATAATTAATCAACAACAATGAATATACTAACAACAACAATAACAACAACAATTAACTAACAAAAACTATTAACTAACACTAACAACCATTATCTAACAACAACTACTAAAATGTTCAATAACAAAATAACAATATAATCATCATTCAAAATTACTCTCAACTAAATATTGACAAGTTCAATACTTTGTTTAGCAATACACACCATTCAATGAGTTTTTTTTATCTTGCATCATCTCTATCTTCACTCCTAGAATCTTCATCATCGGCACATGGGGAAGGATCACGAGACCGGGGAATGGAAAAAGCACCACTAGTAAGAAGATTGGCCAGCTGACCTTGAAGGAGATTAAATTATCCGTCCCTTCTTTCTAGTTGAACTTCAAGGGTACCAAATTGTTCATCTCTCATTTTTTCTCTAGCCTTTGTCTCTTCAACTGGAGAATTTATTTGAAATTTTCGACCGAATTCGATCGGATATCTGGGTAAAACCTGGACATAAAATACCTATTTTTGAGCTACACCACCTACCAATTACAACTAATATCCATCCTATAATTGCAGCATTACATTGCTGTCATTCAACCATAATTAATCAACAACAATGAATATACTAACAACAACAATATCAACAACAATTAACTAACAAAAATTATTAACTAACACTAACAGCCATTATCTAACAACAACTACTAAAATGTTCAATAACAAAATAACAATATAATCATCATTCAAAATTACTCTCAACTAAATATTGACAAGTTCAATACTTTGTTTAGCAATACACACCATTCAATGAGTTTTTTTTATCTAGCATCATCTCTATCTTCACTCCTAGAACCTTCATCATCGGCACATGGGGAAGGATCACGAGACCGGGGAATGGGAAAAGCACCACTAGCAAGAAGATTGGCCAGCTGACCTTGAAAGAGATTAAATTGTTCGTCCCTTCTTTCTAGTTGAACTTCAAGGGTACCAAATTGTTCATCTCTCATTTTTTCTCTAGCCTTTGTCTCTTCAAGCTCTGCTGTCAGCTTCGCGATCTTATGTTCCATAGACGATATAGTCGACCTATCAATCGCCTCGCCTTGGACGGAAGTCCCTATACCTTGCAATCCAGCCTTGTAGTGCTGAAATGATTTATCTGGAAGGCCGTATGCTATCCCCTTTTTAGGACCATCAACAACATCCAACCATATCCTCTGCGCTTCTTCGTCTAAAATGGGCGGGCGGTCGCCTTGCTCATTCGGTGGTAAGCTCTGAGTGTACTCCTCCAAATTAATCTTGTAGCGACCCTTTATTTAGAAGATAGAAAATTACTAACTATATAATATTATAAACATTTATAGTAGTTATGAAACTTACATGTGTAGTCTCTGCCCGGTCCTCGACCCATCTAGTTGGATCTGTCGGTGCCTTCTTCTTCCGGATGTGAGTCTCCATGAAGAACTCATCATGACTCATCTTTCTCCCATATTTTTTTTCCTACAAATATAATAAAACGTGTTAACAAAATTAACATATATAAATATAGTTCGATAAAAATAGACCGAAATATTTTAAAGAATTACCATTTGTCTCCTCGTATCCCCCATGCTCCTTGAATCCAGACAATGCAAGGAGCCACCCTTCTCAAATGCTCGGGCCTTCTTTCCCAGTTCACTCTGCTTCTCGAATTTCTCGGTGGCCCAATACCTTTGCAGATCCACCCATACATCCGGTAGAACCCATGAAGGCTTCTTTTTAACCTTTCGAGCGGAGCTAAAGGAATCAGAGAGTCTCTTACGGTATTTGTACTCCCAATTTTTACAAATTTCACGGTTATACCGGTCCTCCCAGGCACACTTAGTCTGCAAATAAAGTATGTAATGTTAGATAAAAATATTGTTAATATAATGCTTAAATAGATAAGAATTGTATTAAAACCTTAAATTGGTTGAACATTTGTTGCACAAGATCCTCTGGAAAGTCACTCCAAGTTGGATAGGGTGCATTATACAACCCGCCAAGAATATCAGTGATTATCTTTGTAACCTGATGATTAGGAATGAACCTGCAACATAGAAATTACATTAAATAAACAAGATTAGCTATTATAATTCAGCAAAAATAAAAAAGTAATAAATAAAGAAGTAAAAAATAAATCTTACCCATTACCCGCAGGCCTGATGATGATCCTATGATAACGATCATAACGCACATCATCTGGATCATCATTCTCTGATGAATCTGAAGTGTGCGCAGAAGGGGGGCATCTGGCTCAGTGCTACTATCCCGAAGACGAAGTCTACAAATGCTAGGAGACGAACTCCGTGGAGAGGGAGACAGGGTCCTTGATGAAGATGGTTGCGATCCACACCCCTGCATCGATCTAGACCCTTGTTGCGATCTAGACCACTGTTGCGATCCGGCCGGCTGAAATCTACATGGATGTGATCCGGCTGGAGATGAAGCAAATGGAGCAGATGACGGGCGTACCATATGGCTCTGTGACTGGTGACTCGATGCAACCATGTTAGTACTGGTAGGATCATGAGGAGGAAGCGGGGTATAGCCCTGTGGCAGAGAAAGGTGATAATACTGCTGGGCGGGCGAATGGTGGGTAGTATGATGAGTAGATGGATGTGGTGGAATAGATTTGTGGCTAGAAGATTGCTTCTGGCCATCAGCAGCAGAGGGATGCAAGTGTGGAGTGGAAGGAAGCGTGGGTGTAGCGCCATTATCATGATCAATAGGCCTTTTATCCTTCCTAGACCTACCTCGACCCCTACCGGCCATCTGCATAAATTAAAGAACATGTTAGAATTGAGAATATAAATCTATATAAGTTGAGAGCGCTTGAAAAAACTAACATGCTAGTCGTCTTCATCGACGTATCCTTCCTCGTCTAAAAATCCTTCCTCTTCACTTATTTCATCCTCATTTTCTATGATTGTTATTTCCTCCATATCAACTTCTTCTAATATGCGTTGAGGGTGCTCCAAGTAATTTTCTAACTGATCATCCACCATTTGGTTAACACTTGAGGTATCGTTTTGGTAAGCAACATCTAGCACATTCTCAACTTCCACCCTACCAACAGGCTTTGTTTTTATTACAACCAACCAATCAGTCTTATCCCTCCGCAATGGATATGGAGCATAGTACATTTGCCTAACTCTTTCTGCAATTATAAAAGGATCATAGTGATCATACTCCCTCTTTTTATTAACCTCAATTATGTTGTACTGCGGGTGTACATTTGTACCTCTTCTAGGTGTTGGGTCAAACCACTTGCATTGAAAAAGTATGATCTTCTTATTTGGCCAGCCTGAATATGACAATTCTAGAATCTCTTTGATCATACCATAATAATCATTTTTCCCATCCTGGTTTTCTTCATCACCTTTGACACACACCCCACTGTTATTGCTTTTTTTATACTTGGAGCATTCCTCAGTGTGAAATTTGTAACCATTCACATAATACTTAGACATAGTCGTAACCGTAGGTGCAGGTCCCCAGGAGATATCTTTCAAAAATTGATTAACATCGTTGTTTGAATTATTGACCTACATGTAGGGGTAAATAAATCACAAGTAAGCAAGTATATTTACAAGTATGTATATTCACATGTGAGAAAGTATGTAAGATGAACTTACACATTCTTTAAACCATGCCTCAAATGTAGAATATACAACACCATGACCAAATTGACTCACGAAGTCACTAAGCGACGCATTGAAAATTATTTGTTAGTTGTATCAACCAAATTAAATAGTAGCCCATGTAAATTAATCTTACGTCAACACTTACTTAAGAAAGGGTTGAACTTCTGGACAATTTAGCAACACATGATTTGAAGCTGATTTGTACTCCATACTACTTAGGCCCCTTTTTGTTCGATCTTTAGAACCCCGGCCTGGTTGATTGAATACAGACATTGGTGGATATAGTGGATCAATATCAATCACCACATTGTGCCGATTGGGCCTATTTCTAGCACATGGCACATGACTGTCAAAGTAGTAAGAACAAAAATGGGCAGTTTCCTTTACAAGATAGGCTTCGCATATGGATCCTTCAATCCTATTCCTCTGTTTAACAAATCGTTTACACTTGCCGATAGTCCTGTACATTGTTATATTAGACGATAACGTTAAAAAAATTACAAGAATAAATCAAGGTTTGATCATTACCTCTCGAATGAATACATCCACCTACATTGAACCGGGCCTCCAAGTCGCGCCTCATGTACAAGGTTAATTGTAAGGTGTTCCATCACATCAAAGAAACCACATGGACTAGTCATACATATTTCAGGCGGAAGATTATACGGCGTAATAAAGACCGGCCATCATGAATATGGTGTTGCAGAAACAGAAAATGGCGTGAAACCATCAGCACACAAACCCAACCGAACATTCCTCGGTTCACTAGAATAATCCGGATACGTCATATCAAAATACTTCCAAGCATCCCCATCTGAAGGATGACACATAACACCGGGTGGACTTCTATTTTCATAGTGCCATCTCATATGAGGAGCGGAACTCATCGATGCGTACAACCTCTTTAATCTAGGAATAAGAGGTAAGTAATGCATCGACTTCACAACAACCTTCTTCCCGTTGGAAAGCCGCTTAAAACGAGTTTTTTCACAAAATTTACAACTTTCTAAATCTGCATCACCCTTATAATACAACATGCAACCATCTTTACAATAATCTATTCTCATAGATGAGAGTCCTAACTTAGAAACCAATCTTTTAGCCTTATAGAAATCTTCGGGTATGTTGAAAGTTGGGTCAACTAGTTCACTCATAAGGCCAATGAAAGAATCCATTCCCGCTTGAGAAATATTGGTATTTGATTTGATACTTAATAATCTAACCGCAACAGACAACTGAGAGTGCATACTCCCTTCCCTTAGTGGACGACTAGCGGCCTCTAACTGTTCATAATAATATTTTGCCTCTTCGTTAGGAGGTTGTTCAACACTTTCATGGGTTTCAAAATCGAAGTGCATCCCAAAAGCATCCGCAACCATTTTATGGTATCTAGGATGTTGAATGTTATTCCTCACCGACCTACTGCTTTCATCAACAACTACGTTATGAAATATACCATCACTACCATCAATCTCATCATGACTAGTCCACACAAAATAATTATCCATAAACCCTTTTTTACAAAGATGAGACTTAACATCCTCCGATCCTAAAAAATACAAACACTTGCACTTCACACAAGGACACCTAATCAACCTTCCAATCCGAAACGGATCAAGTGACATTGCATGCGTAATAAATTCCTTAACCCCTTCTATAAATTCCTCCCTAAAAAACCGACGATTAGGACAATTCCTATTGTACATCCAACTACGAGATTCCATCTACATAAAGAACGAATAAATTATATTAATCATAGTTCAAATTAATTTATAGAATTAAGTTACATAATAAACTTTAGTTATAATATAATTAATTTAAATAATTTCAGTGCTTATTAATTTGAAAGTCCATATATATCCCTAAATAAGTTTTTTATTAAGTTGCATAATAAATTATAATTTGTTAGCACACTCAATTAATCAGGACTTTGTGCAATATTAAGCCATATGTTTCGACATGATATATATGTAAATAATTTTCCTTTCTCAATAACCACATTTAACTAACCATTCTACTCTTTTGTATTCCATATAATACATGTAAGCATTCACTACATATTTTGAAATATATGAAAGCATGTTTAATCAAACTTAATCAAATATATGAAAGCATGTTTCCTTGGACAAGGAGAAGCAATTTTGCACAGTTTGTTTTGTTTAGGCAGTAAATAAAAACAAGCTTAAAGTAGTTCCAGACTTCCAACAAGTGTTTAGTTACTAAATTTTCCAACTGGATAATTTTATTCACATCTCAGAAGCTAACAAGTGTCATGTTTCTTGTTTATTTTACTTAGATAGTGCTCTTGCTCAGCTTAATAATGATAAAAAATCTGCATTTATCAAGGCATGGGAAGAGAGTGAAAATAGCTTAGTGGATAACAAGTAGGATTTCTAACTTCCTATATATGTTGTCAACTGTTAGTTATCATACAAAAAATTAATACTCATCAAATTTTAATAGAAATTACTAAAACATATACTAGTCATTATTTTATTATCAAATACACTGAGAGATTATCAGTTTTCCTCATCAAAAACAGAACTTTCTGAATATATGAGCTGCCAAACAATCTATTTTTCACACAAATCAACCCAAACAAAATTACAAAAAAATAAATACCCATCAAATATTTCAAAAATACACTATCATGTTCAAACATCTATATCATGTTCTCTATGCTCAAACACCTTGACAATTAATTGATATTATATTAGCTGGGATAGCAAACAATCTATTCTACTTACTTTAGGAGTAGAATAGCCAAGTTTTGGGTTGAATCCTAACTGTAACTCAATATCAGCGTGGCGGCGGTGGGCGGAGGGAGTCAAATCTGGCGAGGGTGGTCTGAGAAACCTTTCAAAAATAGCCATAATAAGACACATAGAGATGAGAATAGTAGTGGCAACAAAACTAAAAGAAACAACATTCACAACACTCACCCAAAAATGACCTCAAACCATCCCCAAAAAGAAAACTTACCGGAGATGGAGAGGAGTCAGAGTGCCGACGATGGCCGCTTGGATTGCCGACGACAATGGCCCCTTGGGTTGAGTGCCGACGACGCTGGTGAAGATGGGATTTGCTGAGAAAGAGAAAGATAAAGAGAAAGGCGTGAGTGAGGCAGAGAAAGAGTAAAAAAAAGTTAGGCTTTTGCTGAGGCATGTTTATTGATAGAAACAAAATAATCTAGATAATGACCCATAATTTTGGTGAGAAAGACGTATTTATTTAGAATCTACCATGTAATAATATAAACCAAAATTAATGGTACTAGCTAATTAATTATTAATATTAATTAACTATACAACTAATATATTTCTACTTACTTTAGTTATCAATTTAAGATAATTAAATAATCACTAATAGTTTTCATGTATACCATTAATAAACTTCTACTTAGTCTATAATTAATAATGTATAGGCTAGTAAATCACTAACATTACTTAAGGATATGTCCTTAGTGCGTACACTTCTACTTAGTATAATTATCAATATCTATAAGCTAATTATAACTATTACACTTTTATACTTAAAGTAATTATCAATGAATTGCATAATATAATATAGTATAGTGTGTGTGTATATATATATATATATATATATATATAGATGTATATATATCATAGTATAATATATATACTAAGTATATAGTATATAAGTTATATTCGATATAAGATTAGTTATATTAAGATGTCTATATATATATATATATAGAGAGAGAGAGAGAGAGAGATAGAGAGAGATGTATATATAGTATAGTATAATATATATACTAAGTGTGTAGTATATAAGCTATATTCGATATAACATTCGCTATATTAAGATGTCTATATATATATATATATATATATATATATATATATATGGGATGTATATATAGTATAGTATAATATATATACTAAGTGTATAGTTACTATAAGCTATATTCGATATAACATTAGCTATATTAAGATGTGTATAGTATATAAGCTATATTCGATATAACATTAGCTATATTATATATATATATATATATATATATATATATATATATATATATACATACACTAAGTGTATAGTATATAAGCTATATTCGATATAACATTAGCTATATTTCGGATTTTATAAGTTTCACTGGATTCCGAGACATGGGCCCCACGAGTAATTTTTGAACTAATTTCGGATTTTATTGAAAGATGTAATATTTTCTTATGAAATTGATTCCTATAATTTTGTTTGACTGTATCGAATTAATTATGACTAGATACGCTGGTGAAGATGGGATTTGCTGAGAAAGAGAAAGATAAAGAGAAAGGTCAAAGAGAAAGAGAAAGGCGTGAGTGAGGCAGAGAAAGAGTAAAAAAAAGTTAGGTTTTTGCTGAGGCATGTTTATTGATAGAAACAAAATAATCTAGATAATGACCCATAATTTTGATGAGAAAGACATATTTATTTAGAATCTACCATGTAATAATATAAACCAAAATTAATGATACTAGCTAATTAATTATTAATATTAATTAACTATGCAACTAATATATTTCTACTTACTTTAGTTATCAATTTAAGATAATTAAATAATCACTAATAGTTTTCATGTATACCATTAATAAACTTCTACTTAGTGTATAATTAATAATGTATAGGCTAGTAAATCACTAACATTACTTAAGGATATGTCCTTAGTGCGTACACTTCTACTTAGTATAATTATCAATATCTATAAGCTAATTATAACTATTACACTTTTATACTTAAAGTAATTATAAATTAATTGCATAGTATAGTATAGTGTATATATATATATATATATATATATATATATATACACATACTAAGTATATAGTATATAAGTTATATTCGATATAACATTAGTTATATTAAGATGTCTATATATATATATATAGAGAGAGAGAGAGAGAGAGATGTATATATAGTATAGTATAATATATATACTAAGTGTGTAGTATATAAGCTATATTCGATATAACATTAGCTATATTAAGATGTCTAAAAGCTCAATATTATTTACACACACAAATATATAGTATAGTATAATATATATAGTATAGTATAATATATATACTAAGTGTATAGTATATAAGCTATATTCGATATAACATTAGCTATATTAAGATGTCTATATATATACTATACTATACTATATATATATATACTAAGTGTATAGTATATAAGCTATATTCGATATAACATTAGCTATATTTCGGATTTTATAAGTTTCACTAGATTCCGAGACATCACGAGTGATTTTTGAACTAATTTCGGATTTTATTGAAAGATGTAATATTTTCTTATGAAATTGATTCCTATAATTTTGTTTGACTGTATCGAATTAATTATGACTAGATACGAGTCGATCGGAGTCGAAAAATCGAGGAAAAGGCATACTACTTGGTTAAATTGGAGCAAATCGAGGTAAGTGACTTGTCTAACCTTGTGTGGGGAAAAGTTTTCCTAGGATTGGTATTGAAGTGATAAATTGTAATGTGGTGAAATTCGTGTACACAAGGTGACGAGTGCGTACACGGGCTAAATGTGAAAGATTATGTTTTTAAATTGTGTTGATCACTGTTGGACATTAATAAAACTATTTTATTCGGATATATTCTTCATCATTGATTTAATGTTTTAAAGTTGCTTGACTTTTTCCTGCTAATTGTTTTACATGTTTAGTTGAAACTTGATTTCTTTTATTCTGTGCATTATTTGAAGTTGATTTTCTTTAAATTAAATATTATCAATATGAAGTATTTGACATTTTTAAATTTGGTATTGAAGCAACGTATTAAAAATTTTGAAATATTATTTTGCTGAATTATTTATTCCTGAATATTTTTGTAAGATTTTTGTACTCATTGTGATGGAGTCGTGAGCTCTTTATTGTGGAAAAATATTGTTGTTGAAGTATTTTGGCAAGTTAATTATTATTTTCTAGTAGGGCCTGACGTGACCTCGTCACTACTCTACCGAGGTTAGGCTTGGCACTTATTGGGTACCGCTATTGTGTACTCATACTACGCTTCTGCACATCTTTTTGCTTCCTTATTTTCTTTAAACCTTGATATATATAGAGACATTGAGGATAAATTCTTAGAAGCTTATGACTTATTTCTACCAGATTTTGGGAGTTGAAATTGTTTGAATTGTAGTTTATTTATTTCAGATTTAAATTTTTATTCCGCATTGATAGACTTACCTAGTCTTAGAGATTAGGTGCCATCACGACATCCTACGGAGGAAATTTGGGGTCGTGACATATATACTAAGTGAATAGTATATAAACTATATTCGATATAACATTAGCTATATTAAGATGTCTCTCTCTCTCTCTCTCTCTCTCTCTCATATATATATATATATATATATATATATATATATATATATATATATATATATATATAATTATTTCAAACTTTCCGACCGATTTCGGTCGAAAATTTAGAAATATTTTAATAAATAATTATTTTTGTACATTATATACACGTATGACCAAATATTTGACCAATTTCCGACCGAAATCGGTCGGAAAGTTGGAAAACTTTTAATAAATAATTATTTTTGTACATTATATACAAGTATGACCAAATATTTGACCTATTTTCGACCGAAATCGGTCGAAAATTTGCAAAACTTTTAATAAATAATTATGTTTGTACATTATATACACGCATGACCAAATATTTGACCAATTTCCGACCGAAATCGGTCGGAAAGTTGGAAAATTTTTAATAAATACCAAATATTTGACCAATTTTCGACCGAAATCGTCGGAAATTTGGAAAACTTTTAATAAATAATTATTTTTGTACGTTTTATACAATTATGACTAAATATTTGACCCATTTCCGACCGAATTCGGTCGGAAATTTGGAAAAGTTTTAATAAATAATTATTTTTGTACATTATATACAAGTATGACCAAATATTTGACCAATTTCCGACCGAAATCGGTCGGAATTGTTATTTTTTTTTGTCAGAAAATTTTTGTTGACTTTTGCGACCAAATACTCTTATTTCCGACCGATTTCGGTCGAAAAGTCTTGGACGGAAATCACCTGATTTCTAGTAGTGAAACTAAGCCATTTACCTTTTGTGTGGTAATAGCATATCGAAATAAAAGGCCACACATATTCACCATTAGTAGACAGCAGATAGTATGGAATTTCAAGATGTTGAGTATTTTTATATTAATATTTAATCAAGGTTATGTGCAAAATATATGGTCATTTAGTCAGCCTGCTAGCCACTCTTCCATGCCTTCGTCTGATTTCACTCTATCTTCATCTCCCAATATTTCTAGGCTAGATATTGGAGTCGATGGTAATTCGACATCCCTATACATCGATAGTGATACAGTTACACAGCCTCCTACACAGACTTCTACACGAAGGCAGGATCCTCTAAATGTTGGAAAATATGATGATCTTCGGAGGTTGATTATTGTGCCAGATGGAGCAGGGTAAATATTCATCTTATTAATTTATAACTAATTCTAAGTGTAATTTCTAACTTGTTTTAAATTCAATGCAGCTTTTATCCTCCTCAGGTTATGAAAGCCATGGTTGAATCGATGTGTTCATTTTATCACGCACCATAGAGGTTTTGGTCAGATGTTCCAAGTCACATTAGGGACATAATGTTTGATGAATTTAGGGTAAAATTAATATTTTATTTTAGTTTTCAACTCGCTATATTCATTCTAACATGTTTTATTTGCAGATGAAGTGTGCATGATCACGCGATTTTGAAGCTGAGATATGAGTCGTTTTCTTTAAGAAATGTTCTGATAGGTTATCTGATATGCTTCGGACTGCTCGAGAAAGTAAAAATAGGCCAAGTTGGATTTTTGATGATTTATGGGTTAAACTTCTTGAGTATTAGAACTCTCCGAAATTTGAGAAGAAGAGCAAACAGGGAAGGGAAGCTCGTTTGTCCAACAAGGGTGGCTCGGTGCACACTGGCGGCTCATCGAAGAAGATTGGTAATGCGTTTTTTATATTTTTCTTGATTTATAACTATTTTAGTTACCATTTTTAACATATTATTTATTTTTGCAGGAAAAGGTTAAAGGAAGACCAGTTACTCATGATGAGGTGTTTGAGGAAACCCACATGAAGAGGTTAAAGGATGGAACAAAAATAACTTGAATTGAGCCGCGCGCTGAGATAACCCATGTAAGATTAACAACATTCTTCACATATATGAATATCAAAAATAGATTTCTGCTCATGGCATTCCGAAATGCTCTAAAATGCTTTATCATATGCTTGGTTTTTAAGATGAGTTTGCACTTATTAGTGCAGTGAGCTTATATTGTATAATGTATGCTTTGGATATTATTTCTTAGGCATATAGATAGGGCCAAATAAATCTTATTCAACATGGTTAGTGTTGGACTTTCTCCCAGTTATTACTCATATTCATGGCTTGTGGATGTTTACTGCCACCAGAATAATGATAGTTGTCTCATTGAGAGATGAGTTTATAAGAAGAGGTTATCTTGTTGACATATCCTTTTATAGGGCAGTAGTAAGGAGATTGTGCAAGAGAGGTAGAATTGATAGTGCTGAAAAAGTTTTTCACATTATGCAAACAAATGGAGTGCTTGGGGATAGTCTAGTATATGCTACTCTTGTATATGTTTACTCTAAAGTGGGGAAGCTTGACGCTGCTTCATATTTGTTAGACGAGATGTACAGAAGAAGGCTAGTGATAACTCTCAAAATCTACAAAAGTTTTAATGCTTCTTACTCTGATGAGAATAGCCTTTTAGATATGTTTTGGAGTAATGTGGTGCAAAGAGGTCTGATTTCAAGAACTGTTTACAATGACATCCAGCAATTAAAGATACAGTCTTAGAAACAAATTGGCTGTAAAAGCCTTTGATTCTTGAGAGATGGTTATAGTAGCTGGATGGTGTGACATAAGCATCGACACTCTATGTTGTTTGTTATGATTCTAATTGTTATGACGAGAGCACACACTGACAATTTCTCTCTATTATAAACTTGTGATTCCAGGCTAGAACTATTTATGAAAAAGTCTGCATATTTCTTAGTTTCTGCATGTCCAATTATTGGTCCGGAAAGCACAAGAAATAAAGGAATTATTGGCTGAAATGCCATGTGAAAAGGTTGGTGAACAAACGACAATGATTAAGTCCAGCTAAGCTGCTACGCTGTTTATCTTTCCGTGTGTTTTACTTTAAAGTTAGAGAAATAAAGATACATACTTGCATAAATTTTCTTTAATAAAATTTACTTTTATAATAATTGTAATTTTTTTTATAGGATAATTTCAAACGAATCTTGGAGGAGTTCATTCAAAGTCAGTCGATTGATGATTAAGGTAGGCCAATCCAACCAAACCAAGAGAAGATCATGGACATATGGATTAAGGCAGCTGGTGGCATGCATAAGGGGAGAGTCTACGGCCTTGGATAAGAGTTTAGTCTCGGCTGTCGTACTTCTGGATTGTCTGGTTCTTATTCTTCGTCACATTGCTCGTTTGTTCTGGATGAGTTTGAGCAATTGAATAGGAAGGTAGCAAAGATTACGGAGTTGTATCTTCAAGAAAGGGCTGCAAGGGAAGAAGAAGCAAAGCGAAGGGAGGAAGAAGATAGGCGAAGAGAGGAAGAGGAAAGGAGAAGGGAGGAAGAAATGAGGCGAAAGGATAGTGCATTAAGACTTGTCACTAGTGATATTAAAAGTCTCAAGTCTTAGATAAACTCCCTCTTAGCATCTAGTGCATTTCCTGTGCCTCGTTCTCCAGTAGCATCTTATCATAACTAAGGAGTAATTTCTTTTATTAATTTGTCTTGGATGGTACTAGATATTAAATTTGAATGCTAGATTTTTTTGAGTTTTTGTTCGACTCTATGTTTTGTTGGATATTGTTTATGAAATGGATTGAATTAGATATTGTTTATGAAATGGATTGGATTAAATGTTGAATTTGGTATTTGAATGCTTAATTATATTTAGTCTTGTATTGGTGGTTGTACTTTCTGTTTGGCAAGTGGTGTAGTTCTAAAAACAGATTTTGTCATGAAAATATTTACCAGATTTCCCACGGATTTTCCACCAACTCCGTGGGAATTTTGCCCATATTTTTTCAAGAATTTCAATATTTCCCACTAATATTCGTGGGAATGTTTATAGATTTATTTTCAGGTTATGCATATTTCCCACTGCTTCCGTGGGTAAAATAAAAATTATTTTTATTACTTCCCACAGATTCGGTGGGAAACTTAGGAAAATTAAATTATTATATTTTCTTCCTTTTCCTACGTCGGTCGTGGGAAAATACACTGTGTGACCCTACCAAATTCTGGTGAAACCTTTTGTGGAAAACTTTCTGGGAATTACCCACGAATGTTCTGGAAAATTATTTTCCCACCAGCCATTTTTCCACGGAGCGCCTCCCCTGGGAATATCGTGAAAATATTCAAATTTCACACAGATTTTTCACCGATTCTTCCCTGGGAAAAGACTGAATTTCTAGTAGTGAACGTGATCTCTTCAACGTCCATGTCTTTGGATTAACGCTAAAAATTAGACCAAATTAACCTACATAAATGTGTGTTTAAGGAGAAACAACAAGTGCATGCAGAAATTGAATAATTGAAAGCAATAAAATGACGTGTGTGATATTCAGATGCATGATCTATATATTCTGTTTCATATACACCAAATGCACGACTAATCATTTGGAGATCACACATACTATGTTTTTTGGACCATATTGTGCATCAATAGAATAAGAACAATAATTTTTCATGTCTAATTTAAATGATATAAAGCACTTGATCACACATAAAATAAAGCCTTTATTCAAACATTACATGAAAGGAAAACCCTTTATTCAAACAGTACATGAAAGGAAAACCCTTTATTCAAACATAAATGAAAGGAAATAAAGCCACACACTTAAAATCTCATCTCAGCTCGCTCAAAACTCATACTCCTCGCGATCCAAGAAAAGCCAAGTTCCATCTTGTTGTTGAACCATCCCTTTGTGCTTCTCAACCCACCAAAGCCCAGGAATACAATGTTCATCTTTTAGTATATTCCCCATCTTGTTGACAAGCGAGATATTGCGATTCACTTCTAGTTTAAAACCTGCTAATATACTAATTCCTTGAGTACCAGCAACTCCATGCAAGTATGGCTCCAACAAATGCCAACTAACAATATCTCCAGGGGGCTTCACATATGGAGATTTTGTGGTGTCAATCATTAGCTCTTTCCCTACGTCTATATAGCCAATGGGTGGGTATTTCGGAACAATATCCAATACATTATGAATTCTCAAGATATGAAGATTATTCAGCTTGGAAAATGCCTTGTGAAAATTGAAATCCCCAACTTTAGGACTTGCGAATACAAAAGCTGTCACTGGAAATTCTTTGCCTTCGGTTGTTTTGTTGATTCCGTTGAAAGTTATGTCAACTGCATTTAAGGTTGCAAGTGATGCGCCTAAGCTATGGCCAGTCACTGTTATGCTGACATCTTCATTCTTATATTCCTCAACCAATCTTTTCACTTCTTCAATTACCTAAAAGGAAAAAAACCGACGAAACAGTCACTATTTAGCTTCATGAAATCATGGAAGTAGTTCTTTCTCTTTCTAAAGTGTCTTTTTATAAAGAATAAGAACAAAGAAAATTTTAATTATGCTTTCTAAAATCTAAAAAGCTCTTTTAATTTACAAGTAATTAAAAATATGCTCTTTTTAACATATTAAACTTTGAGATGAGATAATCACAGGTTTCAATAGTGAGGGCTAGAAAGATCCGGTCTTGTTTATGAAACTCAAATATTAGTATTAGAAGTTAATCTTATATTGAAAACGGAATACTAACTGAGAAGTAAGGAATTATATTCTTGTAACGTAAAGCATGGAAGTATTCTAAGCAAGTTAACATGTACCTGATCCCTGACACAAGTCTTATTAAACTGTGATCGTGAACTTTCTGATGTATAAATATTATAGAAGCCGTGATGCACCAAAGGTTGAAACAAAGGAAGCAAACCCCCATCACCAAAAACTTTGGGTGCTGGGACAAGTAGAAATTGAAAGTCATTCACCCATTCTAAGTTCTGCATTGTTCCTCTCCAATTAATCACAATATCCCTCCTTCCTAGTGAAACTTTACCTTCATCAGTAGCCACAGCAACATACCCCATAAAATTTGATTCTTTACTCCATGCTTCTCTTGACAATGATTTAACAACGAAAGCATCGGGAAGTGGAATGGATGAGGTAGCATAGAAAAATTTGGTTACACGATACTTGAGTGGATCAAGTCCAACCCCAGTAAAGAGATTCTCCATCGAGTATCTGCTAGCTCCTGCATATTTGGATGCTTTCTCTGTAATGAAAGTGTCGTAAGTTGCTTGAGCCAATTCTCCATATTGAATGATATATCTACGAAGATCAAGATCCAAGGGGTTTAATAGTCCTTCCCAATTATCTTTTCCACTGAGTTGCTCCCATTTCTCAGCCATGCAAGCCATTCTTTTTTTCTTCTTTTATGTTTGTTTTACTCTTTGTTTTCCCTTGGTATGTGAACAACATTATAAGCCCATGAATTTATAGTGAAGCAACTTCGTTTCTCTCTACTGTTTCTCATGCATGAAACGTACATGTTTCAATTTTAATTTTTTCTTGTCAACAAGGTCACTTATCTCTCAGTGCATGCCCATGCAATAATAATTGAAATGACCAAGCAATAGTGCTAATAATAATAACCATCTCCATTAATTCTAACTACCAAACCGTACCCTTCTGTCCCCATTAATGCAAACGTAACCGAGTTAAAACATACAACTTTCACATATTTATTCATATTTGATGCTTACCCATATTTTAATTTCTTGATGACTGCAGGTACCTATTTTTAGCACTAGCCAACAGCCCTAATATGATGCATATAGAGAAGATGACAAAATTAGTAGCTGATAGACTCGTCACGATATAGTATTCTTAAGAATTACCTTATTGTATTTTGATTATCCTCGTCCCTTCCCTTCGTGGAATCTGTTTTTGTACAAGAAAAAATAAGCAAATTTTGAAAACTTGACCAAACAAACTAATAAAGAGGTTTAAGTATCCTTACTAATAAGTGATGTATAATAGTATATTGTTTGCTTGAGTCGAAGTAAAAATTAGTATCAACCTGACTTGTCCCGATTTTGGTATGTGACCCAAGTTTCTCGAGCCAATTCTCCATATTGAATGATATAAATTTACGAAAATCAGGAACCACGGGGTTTAATATCGTTTCCCAATTATTTTTCCCAGTATGTTGCTCCCATTTCTCAGCTATGCTAGCCACTAAAAAATAATCTCTTTGTTTTTTCTTACTCACTAATTTTGCCCATCTCCAAATGCCGATTCATAGTGAAGCAACTTTATTTTTTAGTGCTTTTCATGAAAGACGCCTTTGATTTTTTTTAAAGTGTTAATAAGGTCACCGTACCTCAGCGCCGTTAGACAATTCAACAAGTGTATAACAACCCTGCATATTAGAGTTGTTCCCGTATTTCTAAAGGGTTTAAATTCTTATTCAATTACAGTTTAAAAAGTATTTACGTTAAAAAGTTTGTCATTGTTAATTTATCCGGTTGTTAGTAAATTTTTCTGAGTTACAAATGCGGGAATGCATACCGTAGACAATAAATTTACGTCAAGAAAATAATCGAGACCGAAAATATTGTAACAATCGTAGTATTTGATTTCGAGTAATTTGAGTGTTACAATCTCTATGATATTCCTCCGATTCTCCTTTCCAACAGTAAATAAATTCAAAGGCCTTTGAGCTTGATCTTGAATCTATATTTGTTGCCACGAACGATGATCTTGAATTCAGCTAGCACGAACTTTGATTTGAACTCGTACTCCTTGAGTGTTGATTTGTTCTTCGTTCTTGAGCTTGCACTTGAATTCTTGAACTTGAACTTGATTGCTTGAAACTTGAAACTTGTGGAGGAATTTGCAGTGTTTGATCCACGAGCTCTTTCTTGCTTCTAGCTTGTTATAACTTCTAGTCTTTTTTTCTGGGTTATGAAGACCCCTATTTATAGTTGTGGGAGGGAAGAGTTATGATAAGAACAAGGAAAACTTACAGAAATGTCCCAAATAAGTCTCAACTTATCAACGGTTAACCATTAGTCATTGACTTATCAAAACTAGCCAAACACATAACCAAATAAATAAGTAAAAATAGCACGAGCTAGCCAGTTTTCGGACTGGTAATTCAAAAATAGTCAGTGTTTGCAAAGTCATTGAAAAATAGCCACTATTTTGCTGCAACACGGACCGGTCCAGCATAATATACTGGAGATCGGTGCACATGTGTATGAACTTTCAGCATATTATGCTGGAACTCCAATACGCAGAAAGTTCCAGCATAATATACTGGAGATTGGAGTACTTGTGTATGAACTTCCAGCAAATTATGCTAGACCGGTATATTATACTGGAACTCCAGTATATTATGCTGGAATATTTTTCGGATTCTGAACAGTATTTTCGTTCAGATTTATCTTTACATGAAAAGTGACTAAATTTCGATTACTTTTAAAACTGTGGCTATTTTTCAATTACCACTTGTAAATCTAGCTATTTTTGAATTTCTCCAATAAATAAGATTCTTTCTCTCAAAGATTCTCATGCAAAAATATTTTTAAGCATGATTAGCAACATTAGATGCAAGACGGGAATGAAATTTCATGGATGAGGTAACAAATAAAGTGATAATATATATATATATATATATATATATATATATATATATATATATTCGATTACTTTTAAAATTGTGGCTATTTTTCAATTACCACTTGTAAATCTAGCTATTTTTGAATTTTTCCAATAAATAAGATTCTTTCTCTCAAAGATTCTCATGCAAAAATATTTTTAAGCATGATTAGCAACATTAGATGCAAGACGGGAATGAAATTTCATGGATGAGGTAACAAATAAAGTGATAAAATATAATTTTATATATATATATATATATATATATATATATATATATATATATATATATATATATATATATAAATCTAAGCAAAAAGGGACCTTTTTCAATAGATATAGTTGAAATTCATTGAAAACATATAGATAAGTCAATATACAAAATTTGAGGAAGATTGGAGGTGATTTGGACTGGTTTGGTATCAAAATTCGTAATTAAATCGAGTTCAAAAAAATCCTTCTGCGACACATGTATCACGCATGTATCTCACACACAGGTATACATGGATATACATGTAATACACAATTGATACAAATATGATACTTATGTGATACACAAATGATACATAGTGTGATACACAAATGATACATAGTGTGATACACATATTATTTTTTTTCATGTTCATTTTTTACTTCGAATTTTCAATTCAAACGAGCTCAAAATACCACCAAATCATCTCAAAACTGAGATACATGCTCCTTAAGATGTACTCAATCTATTCTAATAATACACACTAAAAAACAAATATTTGACCTTTTTTGCTACAAATAGCTAATTGGCTAATATTAGTAATATTTTTTTATAAATTGGCCAATTTATGTAATGAGCTACTTATAATTGAACATAGCTGGTAGTTTTCTTAAGAACAAACTCTTTCCGACCAATCAAATTGAAGTATGACAAGGCCACATCTGATTGGCCATGATATGTCACTTGTACATGTGGCGCGATTTCACCGGCCTTTTAATCTGACTTGGCATGCTTTGTCATTTTGACACGTGACACGATCCTATTTTCTCTTCCGTTTGACTTGGCGCGCCACATCATTTGACACGTGGCGCCAAACTAGGCCTCTAGGAAGATGACATATTGAGCCTAATGAAGTGGACTCATCATTTGTGGCCCAACTAAATATGCTAGCCTAGTCAATATTTATTGGACTTAAGTAATTAATCCAATTATATTAGCTCATAATATTTATTTAGACTAATATATTTAAAATATAGTCTAAATTATTTATTGAATTTAAATCCAATAAATTTTACATGACTACACGTACTATAAAAAACTACAGCAGATTTTGTTTTTTGGTTGGTGTTAAATTGGATGTATTATAAAAACTAGAACTTAATACATATATAGTTTGACTTTTCCGGAATACACAATCCCAATCATGTACATAGAAGATTGTTAAGTAGCTTTGATATTGTAAAAAATTTATTTGAATTATTAGTGTATTAAATTGAAACCCATATCTAGTACCAACCTACCCACTAAGCCCATCCCTTTTATGGCAGGCCAGAGATAAAAGGAAAATAAAATAGTACCTTCGAAAAATGTATAGGGATCACATATTGATTTTGCTACATGACTTGTCCCGGTTTAAGTAGGTGCAGCAGAACAAAGGAGTCAATGCTCGACGACTGGCATGCCAGCATTGTTCTCTGTATAAATAATTCATCAATGCTCGGTTTCTGAGGATTGCGAATAGTACACGTAAGTTTTGCCCATTTAATAGAATTTGTCAATAATTTAATAAGATAACTAAAATGAACATAGTATTTGCAGCACCTCAAAATATTTAAAGCCTAATAAGAGAAGTAGCAAGTGCTAACTATTTAGTTGTGTGTGCCAACTGGTCCCACGTTTATGAATAATACAGTTTGACGTTATAAAAATATTTAGGATTAGTTTGGTTCGAAGAGAAGAGATTAGTTATCCTCATATATTATTTTTTATTGACTGTTTGGTATGTTGTATTAATTTTGAGATTGTCAATTTTACTGTTTTATCATAGGATAACTTATCTTAGAATTACTATTCTACTCTCTGATAGGTAAACCTCTTCCACCAAGGAAGAGTAAAGCATCATAAGTACTCTAGTTAATCTTTATTTTACTAACTCTATTAATGTCAGTTTGTTCTCTTTTACACGTGACGCTCACATACTGAAGTTAAGCAAGAATTGAGATCAAAATAGCGAGACGTTTTGTGAGCAACTCCTGTGAGTTTCAAGAGTGCTAACCTGAAGCTACATGAACCAGATTGAAGAACCAGTTCCATGTGTCTGTCTTTAATTTTAGTTCAATTGTAGTAGGAGCTTTTGAGTTTTACCTTTCATCTTTTCTTATAATCATTTGTACTAGGTACTTGAGTTGTATTATTCAAGTTAGAGTTAATTTGAAGTAGTCGTAACAGCCTGTATGTTACGCAGCGCCTTCCTGAGATTCCCTGGAAGGGCGACATAAGGCTAAGCAACCAATGTCCGTGCAGTTACAATCCGCTAACTAGGGTCCCCTCCGTACGCGAGACGAGATTGTTAGTATCGTACGGGAAAACAAATGTCAAGAGCAATTGAGAGAACAGAAAAGAGAATTGAGAATGAAAGAAAGCTTGATTTTATTATTGAAAGCTATTACAGAAAAGTAATACGGTATCGAGGAGGAGATACACCAGTACAGAGAATTATTTCCTTGCTTGAGAGTTTTATTGTTTGATCCCCCTAATAATGCTTAGAAAAAATAAACCAAAGTTACAGGACTTGACATAACTAAGTTAGAAAGACATAATGGAAACACATAAAGGGTTATCGGTGGGGCGACATAGGCATAGGCGCGCTTGTCACTTGGAGCGGCCAAGACCTCAGGCCATCTATGGCACTAGGCATTGAGAGGCTTGTCAGGACGCCATGGGGCATGTCCAATGGGTCATGGGGCATGGCTGAAAAGCCACCCATGACAATTTCCCCCAACTGAGTGTGCGACGTCCTTGGTGCCTTACTTGCAAGATAATCTTCGATAAGGCTCTTGTAGGCTTTGAGGTTTGTTCTCCTCTCCCAAGTATTCTCCTTTGCATCACAGCCTACCATTTCACCAGGAACTCTAGGTGATCTTTCCTTGAAGTATGATTCACTCGATCATCAAGAATAGCTTCTAGCCGCCTTTTCCCGGTTAAATTAGGTCCTCAAATACTGGATATTATGAGTTGGCTCCGTGAAAGATCCTCCATGTCTTCCCGAAAAGGTTTCAGAAGGCTGACATGGAAGACTAGATGAATATGCAACTTTCCCAATGCGCTTCTCAATGGACAAGGGTTCAATGTACTTTTGAAATAGGCGAGGGTTATGGACCACTATAGACAAGTATCGCTTTGGGATTTTCACCATCACTTTGTCTCCTACTTGATATTCAACAAAGCGATGATTTTGATCAGCATGCTTTTTCATCCGCTTTTGGGCTTTGACAACATAGCTCCGCACTATCTCCAAATTTTGCTTCCATTACTTCGAGAAGCTAGCAGCTCGAGGAGATTTCGACATATTTGGGACATTCACAATGTGTGGGAGTAGCGGTTGTTATCCGGTAAAAATTTAAAAAGAACTTATGTTTGTGCTAGAGCTCTTTCATGAATTGAAACATAGTTGAGCAGCATCAAAAAACTTCACCCAATTCTTCTGCGATTCGGTAACAAAATGACGGAGATATTCCTCCAGCATGCCATTGAACCGCTCCATCTGGCCATCAGATCGCGGATGGAAACTTGAACTATGGCTCAACTTGGACCCGAGGCACTTGAAGAGCTGAGTCAAAAAGTTTCTAGTGAAGCAAGAGTGGCAATCACTAACGATATCTTTTGGCATGCCCTAATATTTGACAACATGAGAGAAGAAGAGTTGAGTTCTATCTTCTATTGATATATATTTCGCGGGTTGTAGTAAATGTAGCATATTTGGAAAACCGATCCACCACAACCAAGATAGTTATAAGATCTCTGACTTTGGGCAATCCGGTAATGAAATCCAGTGACACGCTTTCCCAAGGTCTCTTAGAAACATGCAGTGGATCCAAGAGTCCCGCTTGTGTCAAGCGGTCTGACTTGTCTTTATGGCATACTAGGCAAGTCTTCACATACTGACCAACGTCATCAGCCATTTGAGGCCAATAATAAGTATGACTTAACAATGTTATGGTGCATTCTTCACCTGGATGGTCGGCCTAGAAAGTATCATGACATTCCATCAAAAGAGTCATTTGCATATCTCCTCCTTTAGGAACATAAATCGGTTCCCTTTCACCTTCAAGAACCCATCTTCCATGTAGAATTGACAAGTCTTGCACTGTCCTACCAAATCGACCAAATACTGTGCAACAGGATCCTTAGTGAGTAGATATTGTATCTGATCTTTTATAGTGGTGGCCACTTCTCTCTCCCTTATGGTGGCGAGTAGGCACACCGATGCTAGATCAGCTCTCCAACTAAGCGCATCCGCAACTTGGTTGGTCTTCCCACTTCGATACTCCAGGTTGAAGTGAAATTCCGCTAGGGGTTCCTGCCACCTAGCCTGTCAACCATTCAGCTTTGGCTGGGTCATGAAATGGCTAACAACTGTGTTGTATGTCCTGACCACGACGGGGTTCCCAGCAGATAGTGCCTCCAAAGGCATAAGCAATGGACGAAAACCAATAATTCTTTTTCGTGGGCAACATAGAGCCGTTATGCATCTTTCAACTTTTGGCTTTCGTATGCCACTAGATGCCCCTTTTGTAGCAAGAATCCACCTAGAGCATAGTCATAGGCATCCGTTCGTACTTTGAATGGCTTGGCCAAATTAAGAAGGGATAAGACGGGGCTACTA